>NC_143252.1:135612100-135915130 GCF_984573655.1 Nuphar pumila | reverse complement strand
CACAAACAAAAAAGTAAAAAATAAAATAAAATAAAAAAGAACAAGTGCGCAACGGCCAAACGCGTACCTTGGCTGATTTTAACTCCCCTTCTATTTAAATAAAAGAAATGAAAAATGAAGAAACGGTGCTAATAATTACGCACCCTACAGGCGGAACAGTCACATGTGGGGGGGTCGGGGAATGGGGGCGAGAAACCCCATCCGTTACGACGGGTAAAACCGGCTGTACCCGGTGGCCACATTCTGTCCGCGACCGGATGAGGCGAGAGCGACGTGCGCGAGACGCCCACCTGTCGGCTGTCACTTCGTCCGAGCGTCTCGAATCGGGGTCTGGAAACCGGAATCACGTCCTCTGAACGGCGCTCCTCCGTTACCGTCAGAGAGAATCATTCATGTTTTCGGCCTCCGTTAACTCCCACGGACTCTTATGCCCCTTCTCAACCAATCCAAAAAATAAACCCCCTTCATTTTCGCTCTCTCTCTCGGCGTCGTCTTCCTCCTTTCTAAGTTTCCGAACCAGAAGAAGAGGATGGGGAAGTACATGAGGAAGTGCAAAGGGATGGGGGAGGTAGCGGTGATGGAGGTGTCGCAGGTCGGTGGGGTCAGCACTCGGGCCCGAACGCTAGCAGCGCTTCAGAGGAGGAAAGCCGGCGTCGTCGCCGGAGAGCTGCAGGTTTCCTACCTCGAGCTCAGGAGCGGGAGGCTCGTCAAGAGCGCCCCGGCGAGAGAGAAGCATGGGGAGCTCGGGTCCCGGCTGGTTCCGGCCGTGAATTCCGGCCGCGCGGGCGCTAGGGTTTCGCAGTGCGCGAGCAACGGGTCGAGCGGGGCGGGGAGGAGAGGCGACGTCTCTGATCTGGAGGTGAGAATTCCGATTTTTCCTAATGCTGATCTTTAGCTTCTTGCTCGGGATTCCGGTAGGATGTGCCATCGTTAACGGCGCCGGGGTTTCTTTGATCTCAGGTGGAGGTCTCGCTGGGGGAGAACGCCGTGAACTGCGATTGCACGGAGAGGTATCTGACATTTCATCCTTCGTTCAGTCCTTCTCTTCTTCTTCTTAGCCTTCTTATTGTGTACTTTGAGGAAATTCTTCGTTTCCTTTCGTTAATTTTGCCTCTTTTCTTCTGTAGCATCAGAGAGGCGACTGCATCGAGCAATCTCCGAGCGGAATCTGAAGGTCTCGAGTCGACGAAGAGCCGGGCGGTTGACAATTCCGCTGATTTCGGCCGGAAACCGTCGAGAGCAGCGGGAAGGATCGTGCCGTTGGCGTCGGAGATCGAAGAATTCTTCGCCGCGTTCGAGAAGGAAGAACAGCGGCGATTCTCCGAGAAGTAAGTTTCCTCAATTATTTACCTTCTCAATTTTTACAAAAATTTCCTTTCCCTTCCTTCCAGCTGAGAGAGAGAGAGATCACTGTAGTGAAATCGGTTTAATCTCGCCTTAATTACGCTATTTGTTTTCATTTTTTCTTTCTTCTCAGGTATAACTACGACTCGGTGAAGGATATCCCCTTGGCTGGTAGATACGAGTGGGTGAAACTGACGCCGTAAGAGTGAAGACGAAGAAGAGAGGAGGCAGCAGTGGGGGAAGGGGGAGAAACGTTACCCCCGTCCCCCCCCCCATGAGACCTTTTGTCTCTTGATCTATCTTTATTTAGATGGCAACCAATTCCTCTTTCTTCATTTTCTAACTAGTCTTCTTCCTTTTTTGTACATGACTAAGAAGTAGGAAGAACCCCCCCCCCCCCCCCCCCTCCTTTGTCAATGTTCACTCTCCTCCACAGTTTCTTCAAGCAGAAATAAAAAAGTTTTACCCTCATCTCTATGAGCCATCTTTTGCATAATTCTAACTTCATTTTTCTTCTTTTAAGAGAGTTTCGTGCGAGTTTCAGAGAGATAGAGAGAGGTATGTTCCATCCCCACCTCCAGGAGAGGGGAGAGGGTTCATGCGGAATGGGCCTCCTGGTTCGCACGTGGTGGGTTGGATTTGGAGAATGAGCCCAACCCCTTCTTCCGTGGGTGTGTGTGGGAAGGAGGGGGCACTTTTGGTGTGCTCTTGGGATAATGAGGATGGGGAAGATCTTCTTTCAAAAAATGAGGATGGGCGAAGATCATCTGGAGAGTACAACCAGAAAGAGAGAGAGAGGGACTTTTGGTGTGCTCACGGGATAATGAGGATGGGGAAGATATTCTTTCAAAAAATGAGGATGGGAAAGATCTTCTGGAGTGTACAACCAGAGAGAGAGAGAGAGAGAGAGAGAGAGAGAATCGGTTGTGTCCAAAAATCGGGTTGGTTTGGGGCAAGTGAGACGCTTTATTTTTTCTTTATCGTCAAAAGGGTCATGACTCGTGACCCGGCATCTCGCAGTTTGTTGGCTCACGAAAAGCCCATTTGAGCCTATTTCGATGGAAAGTATGCAAATCGTTGAATGTAGTATATAGAGTTGGTTAGGGCGCTTGGGGGTTGTCTGCTCATGGAGTATTGTACTTGAGGGAATAGGAATCAATTAAATGTGGGTTAAAGTTTGCTACAATCGTTTGTATGAAAACGACTGACTTAGCAAAACTTCATTTTTCTTTTTTGTGTTTTTTTTAGTTCCAAATGACCTTATGGATATGATCTACATGATGTTTTTAGTGTGAAATGTGTATAAGTTTTTCCAGTAATGCAAAAATGACGGTTGTAAAATGCACCGATTTTTTTTCTATTAAAAAATATTTTTTCATCAAAAAGTATGATCCAATGATTGTGTCCTTCTATTTGCTAAATAGAGGATGCTTAACGCGTCTACAAGATTAGATAGGTTAGATTGAGCCAAAACAGTTTGCATCGTGAGATTCCAAGTAGATCATACCTACAATCAACTGTATTAAATGTGTGCATTTCAAAGAGTTCCCAGGAGTGAATGACTTCGTGTGCCATTGATGCATATGAACATGAAGTTTTGGGGTTTGGATTAGTAGAAAGAAACTTGAGTTTTTTATCATGTTAGTAAAAAAAAATGGATCTTAGCTGTAGGAGTCGAGAAGCTGTTCTACTTATATTGGTGTTTAAACTGTAGCTTCCTAGTAAAAAAGCCCTTCTTGTCATGGAAATTTCCATTTTTTACTGTAGCTTACTAGTAGGGAAAATTCAAGTGCCCTCTTCAAGGAAGCACCAGTCATTTGGTTTTCCCTCTATCCAAACCATTGTTCTCAAAATCGTATCGCTATTGAATCGTTTGGCCAACGATTCAGGTGAATCGGCTGAAACCCATTCTCAAGTGAATCATTCTAAATTTGCTAAAGATAATTAAAAAGTATTTCATGTCAATCAGAATGTGACACATGTTAAAACTATTAAAATAATATTAAACATTTTTTATATTTATTAAGAATAATCGATTAACTGATTCAGGCCGATTCGCGCCTGTACTGACAACATTGATCCAAAGACACCCTAATTATTTTTCCTTTCACTCTAGAGAAAAGAGAGAAAGACTCGGGACTCCCGAGTAATAACTCGGGCTGACTTATGATGTCCTTACAGAGAGAGAGAGAGAAAAAGAGAGAGAGAGGATGCACGTGCTGTAGGATGGTTCTCTAAACAATGCATTGGATCTGCTGCCCATCTCTCGAATCCCAAGTTTTGGCCCCACCCTCTGTTTAGAATGTTGCCTGAGGAAGATCCATTGACATTTCTTCCTTCTTCCCCCCACATTTTCTCATTTTTTTTAGTACCAAACAGTAGGCTGCTCTAATGCCGACTGTTTGTCCTTGAAAACCTGTTACGTTCACTTTATTGCAAAGGGAAAATTGTTGGTTGTTTGTCATTTTCCTTTCCATATGAGTGTCGGGGGTTTCCTATCTTCTACTCTTTAGAATAAAGAAATAGGTGTTTAATCTTGGTTGGTCGAACGTGCATTGCACGAGAGCAGGGTTACTTGAAAAAAAAAAAAAACTTTTCCTTTTTCAAATGGATCTGCCTTTCTTTCAAAGAAAAAGTATTATTTTTTTTTATCTAAATGGAAGTGTTGATGTAATGGTGACTTTGTTACGAAATAAACAACATTTCATCGCAAGGAAGAGAGTGTGTGATGCAATTTTGATCAATATTAATTTAAATGAGACGAGACCACATTCATGAATCCTATGCTTATGTTCTTTTTTTATTTTTCTTGGTAGAATGATTCTTATGATTATATCCAAATCCTTTGAAAATTCAACCTCTCTATGAGAATAACTTTACTGAGCTTCACATACTAGCCAATAATAGTAATTCAAATCATAAGGCCCCAAGGGGTTTGACACAGCGGGGTGGGGCCTTGGCTACTTAGACGGGTGGTCAGGGTTTCATTCTCATGGGTATCACTCCCCTTGCATATTGCCGAAGCAAAGCGATTTCTTGGAGGCAAGCCCTGGTTTTACATTGTCAGAGAAGCGACCGTAGCTTGGCAGGGTTGAACAGCACGGCCAGATCTCTTACTATGGAGGCGGTTTTCTCCCCTTATCTAAAAAAAAAAAAAACATAAAGCCAAATTTACTTATTAGTAGGAATATGAATGGAATGACTTTAATTTACAAGAATTATCTTATGTAATAATAAACTGACCAATGCACTGGCTGTGCCTAAGGGCTCAGCTTATTTTATTGATTGAACTTTCATTGGATCTAGATGCAGTAGAGTTGATTAACTCAAGAAACATACCCACACATCGATAAGCTCAACATTTGGATTATCAACCTTGTTAACACCAAGATATCTAGTGCTACCAACCTTTGATAAAGAAAGGTAGCTTAGAAAATGGTGTTAAACTAGAAATTATTGAAATTGTTAGAGACCAAGATAAGGGCTCACAGACTTGTATGACTCTAGGGCACCACCACCATACCTATAAGCCAAAACAAGGGAAGAGAAAAAATATGTATATGAAATAGCCTACAATTGGGTTGGTGTTGGTCTGGGTATGGACCACTTTTTTTATACTGTTAAAAACAATTTAAAATTCTTGTACAGTGTCTCTTTCATCGTTTTACAATCCCAAGACAGTGAGCAGCTAAGTTGTTGCGTGGTAAAAAAGGAAAAAGTATCTGTTTCACCTTTCAATTAATTATTGATGACAGGAAAATCTAGAGAATTTGGAAAGATTTTCACGAGAGAAGTAACTTGCATTAGAAGTAAAATGAAGGTCCTTTTTTTACTGCAGCAAGGAAGCCGGAAACGACATTAAAACCAAAAAGAACTTGCAGTAAGTGTAAGAGGGCAAACATGGTCAGTGCCATTTATTACACAAGGGAGGCATCTTTTAAGGGGTCATCAATAGGCAGTAACCATTCTTCAGTCATTTCATGGTGGGGGTGACGTTTTATGCTCATTAAGTGTTTGATTTCAAATTTGAAATGACACCTTGTACCACAAGTTGTTTAATAGAATTTTCTTTCCCTCAAGAAAAAAAAAATGAAATAAGCCTTCCAGCCCACACACAGCTTGACTTGACCTAGGCCTAGGTTAGGTCAGAGTCCCCCATGGGGCTCTGCTAGGTATTGGAGAGTGTTTTTTTTTTTTTTTAAAGGCAAGCTGGGGTTACTAGTTATACAACTATAGGCATTGGGGAGTTGGTTTAAAATAAAGCTGCCAAAGGTTTACTTAGGGTCTACCCAACAGAAATTCTATGTTGGGGGGGGGGGGGGCTTGAGGTGGGAAACATGTATATTTAAAAATATACTGTGCCATTTAAAAAAAAAAAAGGCCAATTTTTTTAATAGTTGATAAAAAAATTATTTGATAATTTCATTATACCCAGGGAAAATATTGAGTGCCCTCGAGTGTACCATACTCACTAGTAACAGCCCGTTCATGTTTTCATAATTCTTTTCTCTAAATCAAGCCCTAGAATGTGATCTATGTGTTTTGTTTAGTCAAAAACATGCTTTACTTCATTTGATCGTTAACTTTCATCACTATCGTGGTCTCCGCAGTAATCGAATTGCAAAGTTCTCGAACAAACATTTGACGTATAAAATTAATCTTTGTTTTTGGGGCCTAATGAGATTATTATATAACCAAATTAAGGGCCTTGGTTTCGGAACATGTAAATGGGACCTTGCGTTTCTCTCTCTCAGCCCAGGATCCTTTGATCAATGTTAAAAAAGTTCACGACATTCCTTGTTCACCGGTAACCAATTCTTGTAGAAAAATTTCATGGAAATATGTCCGAATGGTCAACGATTTGGGAAATTTGAAAATATCATACAAGGTGGTGGAAATAACCAAGCAGAAATAGTGATGCATAGTTCTCTTCCCTCTTCTTTTTTCAAAGTTTTAAGAAAATACAAAATTCTCTTTTCAAAGAAAAAATAGTGAATAGTGATGCACAGTTCAAGTTTTAAATGAAAATTTTCAAAAGCCAAGAAACAAGTAAAATCCAACCGCCGCTCATTGGAGAGCATTTTTTACTTTCTTTCGGACTTTTTCAAGTAGGTCAAGTGTTGCTGTCAAATATATGGACTCTCTCTCTCTCTCTCTCTCTCCTGTTAAATATATGAAGCGCATTATTATGAACAGTCTCTCTCTCCTGTTAAATATATGAAGCACATTATTATTATGAACAGTCTCTCTCTCTCTCTCTCAATTGTAAGTCACAAACTAGTCCTGCAGCGAGTAGAAGCGACCCTATTTTTTTCTAAATCACAGATACTCCAGTACTTCATATTTTTCACAAATGATGACAGATTTTTCCAGCTTACTCCAATATGAAACTGTTACATAGAATTGTTTTTTTTTTTTGTTTTTGAGAATAACACTTATATGAAAATGGTCATGCGTGTGTATGTGCGTGCATACATACACTTTGAATTATCTTTAATTTGATAAATTCCATTGTTGGATGCTGCCAAACACAGAGAAATAGCATTCAATATCATGTATTGGACCATAAACGTCCTTTTCTATAAAATTTTGAATCGTAAAAAAATTGAAACTCCTTTTTCAAAAGTCAGCAAGAAAAAAAAAATCGCTCCTTTGAGAGAACTATTTTTAAAATGACAAATTGCATTTAGAAAATATATTTTTCAGAAAAACTCAGTTATGGATCCTACTTTGTTAGATCTCGGGCTTAGATCACACTAATTCTTGAATATGAATCTGGTAGTTCCTATACCCTACTTGATTTTCAAGGAAAAAGCTTGTGCGCATGTTTTTTTTTACCTTGGCTTATAAAACTAAAAACCCGAGTTAGACTGGTCTATACTATTTGCCGATTTTTTTGCAACTCATTTTTTTTATCTATTTTTCACACCTGTCTTTTTGGATGCGAAAACTTTTAAATCATTTCAATATTTAATCTTTTTTTATATCGGCTATGATTGGAACCTGTAGAAATCTTTCAAAGGCATATCCAACCTTATAGTGAACTATCAAAATCATGTAACATAAGAAAACTGCTCTTTGTATCAATGGCATAACGGAAAGGTTGAGAGGATAATTTATGAGTTGCAGTTGTCACAGCGTCGCGGAATTTAAAGTGCTTGTCACAGGGGACACGAGTCAGACACACACACACACACACACACACACATATATATATATATATATATATATATATGTGTGTGTGTGTGTGTGTGTGTGTGTTTATACGTGTCTTATGTACACACTTGATTTATATAGATTAAAGCTTAAAAAACAAAATGTAACTGTTGCATCATGTTTAACATGTTCTATTTATTATTTTCATGTATTAAAGTTGACTTAAATATGATGTTTTATATTATTTTTAAATCACCCGTATTTTCATCAATTACGAGATGTTGATTTTCAATGTCTCAAAAATAGAATCTTATAATATATTTAGACATGATAAAGCCTTCTAATATAATAAATAAACTATGCTAAACACATTTGTACAATTAGATTAAATTGACTATATTGAGAACACATCTGTATGATCAAATTTAAGAAAAACATGAGAAACACCCTTCAAAATCCTGGTTAGCTAGAAAAGTGGTTTGTAACTACCACCTTCTATATATATTTATTTAATACATTTGACATTTTTAATATTTTTAAAAACATTTCAATAAAAATAATTTTATTGATTAAAAATGAAAAAAATTGTGTTCTAATATCGTATTTTTTGAAAGAAATTTTAAACATGCATGTCAATCTGGAAACACATGTTAGGTGATAATTGCAACTTTGTGACATACGTTGTGAAAATAAACAGTGTCGTATCATGTCAAGCACGTGACAAAGAGGAGACTTTGAGCAAAGTGTGCACACTTTGGTGTATATATTGCTTATAATTAGGGGTGTCAATGGGTCGGGTTTGGTTCAGACCCAGGTGGAATCAAACCCAAATCTGTTTTGAGATGACGGTACCGGTTCAGATGGTATAATTGGGCCCACCATAAGAGAAACCATACTCGGATCCTATAAGGATTACATGAACCAGACCTGAACCATACCTGATTAAATAATATGTTTTTATCATTTTTACATTGAAAAATTGCGGATCCTAATTGGAACTTGGGTCGAGTCACATCCAACCTGAATTATACCCAGCTCCATATATGAATCGGACCCTTTAGGTCCGACCTGAATTATTCTAATCGGGCCTTCTTATTTCTCACCAAACCCTGGCCCTATAAGGTTTGGTACGGATTGGATCCAGGTCACATCCGACCCGATGACACCCCTACTTATAATTAGTTTCCATGCAAATATACTTAAAGTTTTATGAACTAGAATTAATTCCCAAACTTCTCTATAAGAAAACATATGAGGAGCATGGTTATGTGATAAGGGTTCCAAATTACAAAGAGGGAAACAAGTGAGGTCAAAGCAATCTAAGGCTCCTTGGGTGGGGTGTTCACAAAGGTACCTTGATATTGTTAATCTTCATCACCATGACCAGTGTCAAGATATTTGTCAGTCATTTTAAACAGCCAAAATTCGTGATGTTTTTTTCCTGATATATCATGATTTTATTGTGATATTAATGTTTTCATCAGCAATATTTATATCTTGTTTGCAACATATTTTAATTTCATAAATATATTTATTTTTCCAATAAAAATAGCATGAGCTATATATATCATAACGACATGCAGGACATTTAGAAAGTGTGTCATGAGTGACATGAGTCGGACACACTATGACACACCGACATGACCTTGATACATACAAACATGATTTTAACATTTTTATTATTTTTATTAATATTTCAATAAAAACATATTTTATATATTAAAATATCAAAAATAGTTTTTTATTAATTAAAAATAGAAATCATTGTAGACGTATCCACTTTTTCAGAAGAATTTTGAACTTTCTCGTCCATCTAGAGTCACGTGTCGGGTCATACCCGTTCCTTTCTGACCAGCTAGTAAGAAATAAACAACCATTTAGGTGTGTAAGTGGTACGTGTATACCCGACTGATCCGATGTCCCGAACCGAATATACTGGAACTGACCCAATATTGGTGGACCCATGGTTTCGGGTCCGGTCCTGAGTAATAAAAATGAAGACAACCCAAACAGGCACGGCCCGACTATGCATCTGAACCCGCTTCCTACCCTAACAAACCCATACTTGACCTGACTATATATACTTGAACTGACATGTACCCGAACCCACTTCATATCGAATCCAATTTTGAAAGTTTAAAAAAAAATGTGGGTTTTAGGTTTACGAAGTCTTTTGGAGAGGAAATCTCAGGATGGGTCGTCCGAAAGTTTTTCCTCTAGTTGGTTTTCCAAAGATAGCCAACTTCTTGCCTTCTATGCACAAATTCAACTCTTCAATACACTGTAGTCTCTTAGTTACATTACACTCTTTGAGAGGAAGAAACTAAGAAGAAGAAGGTTGCATTGGACGTCTCTCCCTTCCTCAAAGTTGGTGGTAAAAGAGGAATAAGAATAAATGGTAAATGTAACACATTCAAAATCTCAAACTTATAACTTTTTAGGAAACTTTTGAAAGCTTTGTAATTATTCACTTTTCAGAATTTAAAATAGCAGTTCAACAAAAAATGGTATTTGAAATAGCAAGTCAACGGACATTGAGCACATTACAGGCGAACTTTCCCTTACATGATGGATTTGTAACTTCGTAAATTCATTGAAACCAAATAGATTAAAAATAAGGTTTTAATAATTACAGTTTATACAAAAAGTGAAATTTTAAAGAGACCCTTATATCAAATTATAAAAATGTTCTCAAGAGAGAAATGTCAGGGAAGAAGTTACATCTTGATATCATCACGTCATCGTGCCATCGCCTGCCGTTCTGACCTAATTATCACATATACCAATGAAATGAATTAGATTAATAAAAATCTGGTAGGTGCATAAATATCAAAATTTAGAACAAAACTACATTGTTCCTTTCATGATATGTAGTTCAGAATAAGCAAAATGAGCATGATAACCTTGTTTTGATATTAACTGTCATGAGAGTACGTACAAGAGAAACATAGAAACAACTGAGACTGTCCGGGAGTTTGTTATTTTATGTATTTTGATACCCCAGTCAGTTAGCAGAGTCTGCTCCTAAGGGGACAACAAATGACATAGAGACAATTCCTTAGAAACCACTTGTTCAAGGGGATGGATCCATATTTCTGCAAAAGTCATTGAGACCTACCACGTAAGATCATTTTTGGTAGCCCACTTCCCTAACTCTGATGATCGGGAACACTGAGTTCAATTGCTACTCGATGAACGTAATTGTTAATCTGTCCATCAAAATTTTTGTACCATCTCATCCTCTCCCTTACGGAATCAAAGAGACGAATGAATATGTTAGCTTTTATTTTAATTGACGACCTATTCTACATGCTCTAGTCTTTCAAATCAACTCAAGTATCTTGCTTGTGAAGACGATTATCATCATTTATGTGATTTTCTTTTTATCATTATTCATTTGCATGGTACGAGGTTACTATAATCCGCTCATCCGATTATTGTAATACTAACATACCGTGCTTGTCTCATAGTACAGTTATGATGAGAGGGGTATCAATTTCTCAAAAAGAAACCCAATATTATTTATAAATCTCAAAGTCCCAATTATCACCATTTATGTAAATTTTTTTCATCATTGTGCATACACGTTACGAGCTTACCATAAACCTCTCATCAAATTATCGTAATACTAACATGCAGTGCATGTCTAATAGTACTGTTATGATTAGAGGGGTATCTGTTTCTCAAAAAGAAACTCCAACATTATTTAGAAATCGCAAAGTCTCGTGCTTTAAGCTAGGAATATCCGAGTCATTTTGAATGTCAAAACAAAGGACCACACGTACCACTTAGGGCTATGCAGTTGAATCCCTTTCGCTATGCAGGGTTGAGAGAAATACTTGATTGCAAATATGCAAACACCAAATATTCATTTTTACTTTTCGAAATAGCAAATATTATGAGCTTTGGAATTTTGCATGTGAAATCCCTTTTTTCTTTAAAGACTTGATGAGTATATGTAAATCTGCATCTTTAAATACATGCATAATGCAAAATAGGCAAGAGTATGCAAAACTACGTACCTTACCAAGTTATATATATATATATATATATATATATATATATATATATATATATATATATATATATATATCAAAGCATAAGCCCCCGCACATTACAACATGGCGGCAATGTAAATGACATAAAGCCAAACTCGATATGCGAAACCACACATCGAGCTAAATAAACTTTGTAAGCCATACACGATATACAAAATCGTACATCGACTAAATAAATTGCATAAACAGTGCACGATATATGAAACCGTACATCAGCTAAGTAAATTACGTAAGCAGTAGCATGTGCACGTAACATCGTGTCAGCAAAGTAAATAATATAAAGCCAGACTCGATGTGTGAAACTACACATCGAGCTAAATAAACTGCGTAAATAGTGCACAATGTACAAAATCGTACATCGGCTAGATAAATTGCATAAGCAGTAGCACGTGCATGTAACAACGCAGTGGCAAAGTAAATGACATAAATTTTAAATAAATAAGAATACACAAAACTGCATCCTTGAGTTATATATATATATATATATATATATATATATATATATATATATATATATATATATATATATATATATATATATATATATATATATATATATATATATATATATATATATATATATACGTATAAGTTATAAGTATTCTGTTATTTATCTTCGTATGCAACTTTTTCTTACCTCAGAGATGGTCGAACTCACTAATGATTTTGAGTGTAGGTTTTTAAAAGCTTGTACCTTGATAAGTGTATCTTGTCCATTGCATTGATATGGTGCACTAAAATGTATTTTATCATGCTGCGAAAAAGAACGATGTTATAAAACCATTTTCTGGCAAAAAGAGGTGATCATCGCGTCATCAGGGTTGAACACGGATCCTGCTCAGGATGATTGAACCAAGTCGGGCTTAAAGCGGATAACTCGTGTGACTCAGCTAATGAAATGACTGAGTTGTCTCAGATTTGTTCGTAACCCGGTGCACAGCTTGGCAAGGAGTTACCCAAGATATGTACGTTTTGGTAAAAAAAAAATCGAGCTTGGTACAGATGAGTCGAGTCATGCTTCATTTCAAGGAAACTAAGTTTTGACTCAGTTTAAGTAGAACGAGATCTATGACCAAGCTGGCTTGGTCAAACTAAGTCAGTCTTGAAAAAAAGGGACAAGGGGAGTGATTGACCCTTGGTCCACTCAATGGCAGGAAGTCGAGAGGGGACCAGCAAGGGGCTCGCCCGCCTCTCGTCTGGTAGGAAACACCGATAAGGAAGAGGAACAGAAAGGAGGTGAGGCAGGGCGAACCAGTGGCCAGGCTACTGACGAAGGCAGTGGCTACTGCCACCATTCCACGAGGAGAGGAGGCAGAGGAGAGCTATGCACTCTACCTCTGTTTGAACAAAATAGGAAGAGGAAGAGGGTGTCTGACACCCTCTCCCCCTTGATGAGCTAGAGCCACCACTGTTGGGGAATCTGGTTCTTCAGTAATCTTTGAAAGTGCAGTAGGATCGAGGCAACGAGCACTAGAGGGGGGGTGAATAGTGCTTTTAAATATCGTCTGCGGAATATTGACGGATTTTGCAATTCGCAAAGCAATCACACAAAGAACATAATAATTTATCCTGGTTCGGTCTTTCCCAACCTACATCCAGTCCTCAAGCAAAACCCGCTTGAGATTTCCACTAT
The DNA here is from genome assembly GCF_984573655.1 of Nuphar pumila. NCBI lineage: Eukaryota > Viridiplantae > Streptophyta > Magnoliopsida > Nymphaeales > Nymphaeaceae > Nuphar > Nuphar pumila. The sequence continues at coordinate 135,901,939 of NC_143252.1, read as the reverse complement.
CAACCTTGTGTAACTACAAGATCATACAGACCAAATCCGGTCCCACTTTCAGTAACAAACCTACTGAAAGCAAACAACTCATTTAAACCAAGGAGTCCTGCCTTTTACAGAAAATTGAAACAAGTAACAACTTACAATAAACCTATGAACCCTTCTTATGAATGCAAATGAGATGCAATTGGCTTTTTGAGGTTGTTGAAATACTCTACTCACGAATTCACTATCTCTCAAAGGAATTTGAGTGAAAAACTGAAGTGAAAAATATCACGTGAGTGAGAAAATGAATATGAGTGAAAAACAAAGAGCAATTGATTCAAATTGATTGAATTGCAGTGTTTTGAGTGTAAAATGCACTCATATTTATAGTTGAAACATTTCATACATTGAGGGTATGAAAGGATGTCAAAACAGTCCATTTTGAACGATCAAAACGTTTGAAAAATGAAAAGACATGCCGTTTAAAAGTTTTAGGAAAAACGACAAAATTAGTAGACTGGAACAATAGTTAGTCGACTAATAATTAGCTATTAGTAGACTGACAATTATTGTCGGTCGACTGATCTGTTAATCGAGCCATTTGAAAATCTGATGTTTTGAAACTTAGTCGACTAGAGAAAAAGTTAGTCGACTTATAATATCATCAGTAGACTGAAAAATCTTTCAGTCGACTACTACTAAATTTTTCTGAAAAACACAAGTTCTGTCCGGTCGACTGATAAAAGCATTAGTCGACTGCTGCTAAATTTTTAGAAAACACATGTTCTGTCCAGTCGACTGATAAAGTCATTAGTCGACTGCTGCTAAAATTTCCAGAAAACAGACATTCTGTCCAGTCGACTAATAAAACCTTCGGTTGACTAATTTTGATAAAAATGACATTTTGCTTAGAAAATATGGCGCGAAAGGGTTAGTCGACTGGTGAGTCTATTGGTCGACTAATAAACACGAAAATTTAAGAAAAGAGTTTTCTAAAAACATTTTCATGAAGGGTTCTTTTAGAAAAGTTTTTCTAAAGACTTTTTAGCTAAAATGCAACCGAAATGTGCACTCTAAGTAAGGCTCTTACAAGAATCTAAGACTTTTAATGAATTTTACATTTGCACACTAGTCTTCAAAGATTCTTCATCGAATTCTCCAATGCTTGTCATATTTCTTCATTGCCTTAGCTGAAACGCAGTTGATTCACTTGCTTATCATCAAAACATTGTACTTGAAGTATCATGTACGGCTTCATTGTCGTAACAATTTTAAGGAAAGGGGTGTGGGTGGGGGGGGGGAGCGAAAGAGCAGCAGTCGAACTGTTGCTGCTGCCTTCGAAAAACAGAGGAGGGGAAGGTAGGCGGCCTGCCAAAATCAGAGAAGGGGGGGGGGGGGGGGAGTGGGTGGCGACTTCTGTCGCCCCACCAAAATGACACCCAATGGCCTCAATTGTGCCATCACTTGAGAAAGCAAAGGAAGGAGAAGAAACAGGGGGGAGGGGAGTGACGCCCTCCTCCCTGACGTTAACAGAGAGACGAGAGAGGGTAGGAGGGGGGGGGGCACCCTCCTGCCATGTGCTAATCGAGAGACGAGAGAGAAGGGGTAGGAGGGCGACACCCTTCTACTAGCAACCAGCGAACGAGAGGGAGGGGCAACCAATGAGAGAGACGGGAAGATATTTATATCTGAGGGGTCGGTAGCTCCCATGAAGGGGGCTTCAGTGAAAGGAAGCTCAACGAGAGAATTTGTGCAGGGGAAAAGTTGGGAGAAAGAGAGAGTCGAGGAAGGAGAGAGAGAGCACCTCCTTCGGCGATGCTCCAATGAGAGGGTCGGTGAAGGTTCAGGGGTCGGAGGTCGCGTAGGGGAGGAGTCAGGCCTTCAAGGTTTTAACAAAGAAAACTCCCATGTGGGGGGGGGGGGGGGGGGGGCGCTGTGTGGACTCGGATCTGGTCGTATCCAACCTGGGTCCAAAATAAATTTTTTTGAAAAATGTGAATCTTACAATATATTATGTAATATATTTAATTAAATATTTAAAAATGTTGATAAACTTAGAATTAATATGTTTACATTTTAGTATTCAAAACTTAATTCATTTTTTGGCATATTGTTCACATTGTCATTCTCTCATAGAAATTGTTGGGTTGAAGTGAATCCCTCAAGAATACTTAAGAACGAATTGAATTTGATACATTTTGAATATAATATGTCATTGTATATTTTCTTCAACTTGAAATAATTGGTTGACATGGAGACAATCCTTTTATATTCAGATTTTGATATTATTGAGAATAGTTAATTAGTAAGCTTTTGATTTGTTAGCATACAATTTTAATAAATAGTTGATTCTATTAATTTTATATATTTTTATTAAAGAGTAATTAGGTATAAAATACCAAGACCCGAACTGAAACTCAAACCCGTTAAGACCCCAAATGATAATTCCCTAACCCATTAACCCATATGGGTCTACTTTTTTTTACCCATACTCAGACCTGAATTAGACTTAAATCAAAATGGGTCTATTAATGACCCAAACTGATTATGTCTGACCCGATGCATACCCAAATGCGGTAACCCATATGAGTCCATAGTTTAAGGTGTACCCAAACCGGAACCCGAATGAGATTAGGTCGAAACGTTTTGGGTCTTACTTTTAGGCCGGATTAAGAATCTGGTCTGATATGATCCTACCCGAACCTGACTCCTACGACCATCTATTTGTTGTTTTATTCGTTTGTTAACTTGAGCCTATATATGTGTGTGTTGTCCAATTCCTCTAAGCTATGGGGCAAGCTAGGAAGACTATAAAATTGTTGTTGTTCCTTAGGAAATGGACATAAAACATATTTGAATGGTACCATTTGATGCACGATGGACATCATAGGGCCAAAGGGAAGATAGAAATTATAAAGCCATCATTCTGTTCACATCAATCAAGATTAGGGCTATCAACGGGTTGGGTTTGTACTGATCCCGACTTGACTTGAATCCGAATTCTCGAGTAAGGATATACAAAATTTCAACCCCAATAATATTTGAGTCAACCTGAACTTGAGTCGAGCAATATGCAGATCAGATTTGGGTTATGATTTTTGCTACCTACCCTGATTTTTTTGCTAAGTACTTGATCTGACCCGAGTGTTTTATATATATTTTAAGTAAAAGTAAACTTATGAAATTATAACAACCTAGATTTGAGAATTGTTTTTTTTTTTTAGGCAAGTCGGGGTTAGACCGACCCCTACCAGATATCTCTTAAGCCCCATGTGTCAAAGGGATTCGAACCTGGGCCCTCAGCTTGGCACAGGACCCTGCTTACCACATGAGATACCACCTCGTTTGAGTTTTCATTTTTGGGACCACGAAAAACTTGAACTTGAACTCAGGGTCCCAACCTGTTGACAACACTAACCAAGATAGTAGGTGCGTTTTAAATAAAAGCCAGGGAATTTATTACGACAGTCCAAACAAAAGTTGCCTAATTGATGACCCCTTCATAAAAGAAAAAAATATTCAGTAGGGTCCCCCATGATTTTAAAGCTTTCTATGGAAGTAATGAGGAATTGCTACATTAATTGCAAAGTATCATAGGCCAGCAATGAACAAAATTTTTCATTTTTGCTGTCACAAATGGCCAAGGGTAGTGCGCAATTAATTTTGGGAAATAATCATATAAGTATATTATGGACCAACTCCTTTACTATTAATTTTCTTCATCTATTCTAAATAAAAACAAGAAACTATTAATTTTCTTCATCACCTTTTTATTGAATATTAAACAAAGCCCGTACTTGGATCTCAAAAAGGATTTTCACGAATCTCTCTCTCTCAGCGCAATCTCCCTCCATGCCCCCCTCATGATCCAGGGTGATGCTCGTTGTCTAATTGTATCTGTATCCTGTTTTTCTTTCTTTCTTTTTCTTTTCTTTTTCTGGGCTCCTTGGCATGTCTTGGGCTTTTTTGGCTTTCTAGCTGGTTCAACGTTGGCTGAACCTGTTTTGTAATGTTAAATGGTTATAGTTCGTCTCTTTCTCTCTCTCTCTCTCTCTCTCTCTCTCTCTCTCTCTCTCTCTCTCTCTCTCTCTCTCTCTCTCTCTCTCTTAATAGGCATGGAGACTCTATTTCATGCCACTAATGCTTTGGTGGGACTGAGACCATCTCACAAGAATGAGCGACAAAGATGAGTGGTCTTATACTCAATCTTCTTTGGGAGCAAAGATAAACGCATCATGTGAAGGGGAATGATATTTTGAACATGCCGAATCAGGATGGTTGGACCCGATTTTGCCAGACATTTTTCCTGTTAGTTAAGAAGTTTTCTATCCACTTTACTTTCAACTTTGGCCCACAAGGCGGGGGTGGCTCTACCTTGGTTAACTAAGAAACCAAATGGGGGAAAGACATAGAACAACACCCAAACAAATGTTTTGTAAAAGATACTACCTATGGAAGGGAATTGGGCAAGGTCAATTTGCAATTTTCCTTCGAGATCTAAAGGCCAGACTACATTTCAAACACTTTGAGTAATGTTAACGTGCCTGTGACGCTTCACCAAAGAGGAGGACATCATCAGCGAATTGAATCATGGTGAAGTAAGTTATCCAAGGCAGTAAGATCCAGGTTAGCTAAGAACCCATATGGGACTGATTTACTAAACATGGCATTAAGGGCCTCATCAATGATAATAAACAACAAAGGGAATTGGGGAGACCCCTTGCCCATGTTAAAGTACTTACCTCATTCTCCGTTGAATGGAACCACGATCTGAGCATATTTATAACCAGTTTCTAGGGTTGCTTTGATAAAAGACCAGCATACAGAGTCAAATGCTTTGAAGAAATAAATTTTCAGGACAAAGTAGGCCTTCCTCTTCTTACTCAATGTGTCAACAACTTCGTTTGCCAAGATTGAATCTTCCTCCTAGGCAAGAAGGTGCATTGGTAGCGTGAGATAATATTTTTAAGAACCTACTTTATTCTTATTATAAGTAATTAATTTGGCAAGCAACTTGCACTGGATCCCTAATAAGAATATTGGTCTAAACCTGATGATATCTTCTGCATTATCCTCTTTTGGGGATTAGGATGAAATCCGATTTATTTAATTCTTTGAGCAACAACCCATTGAAGTGAAATTCATATGAAAACTCAAATAGCTCCTTCTTGCAGCATCCCCATAATGATTCGAAGAAGTGAGAAGGAAACCCATGTGGCCCTGAGGCTTTCCTGGATGACATAGACCACAACGCCGCTTTAATTTCTTCTTCACTGAAAGGTTTTTTTATGTTTCTTGAAATCTCAGATGAAAGCATGGTGATGGGAAGACCACCCATCCTCCCTACAGTTGGCTCGGGACACGAGAAAAAGCTTTGGAAGTAAGAGGAGGTAGTTGGGATAATGTCTTATCCTGAGAATGATTTCTCACCTATTCAAAGGGAGGGGATAGCGATGTTAAGCTTTGAGGTGAAAGAATTTGGTGTTTTGATCCCCCAACAAAGCCAATGAACTCTGAATCGACAAGAGAAAAAACTTTGGAAGTAAGAGGAGGTAGTTGGGATAATGTCTTGTCCTGAGAATGATTCCTCACCCATTCCAAGGGAGGGGATACGGTTCAGCCTCCTGTGATGCTAAGCTTTGAGGTGAAAGAATTTGGTGTTTTGGTCCCCACATCAAAGCCAATGAACTTTGGATCATTGCTTCTATATGTTTTCATCACGGATAGGCCATTCTCGAATCATGGCTTCTAATTTGGCAGATTTGTTTGGATGGGAGAAGTGTTCAAACTCTGGTTTGCTTGCATCTCTTTGAGTTCTTTCTCCCATTCATGCAATTGCTGAAAATGTGCCCCCAACCAAAGCATTGGATCCAATCTCGAATGCAGGGCCTTAGTGAGCGTATTTTGGATGCTAGTCGAAATCCAACCCACTAGCCATCGATCACCACAACAAAGCAGTGGATTAGCGACGACCACATTCTGTCGCTATTCCGTCGGTAACCGGTTTAGCGACGGATTAGCGACGACGAGGCGATGGTATGCTTACGTCGCGATTTTTTCGATGCTAACTGGCGATGGAATAAATTCGTCGCCAGGTCCGTCGCTAATTGCGACGGAATAACAAGCGATGTATTCTGTCGCCAATCCGCCGGTACTAAACAACGACCTCGGCTTGGCGACGGATTTACGTCCGTCGCTAAGCCATCGCTAGATTTATATCCATAGCGACGAATGTTTCCGTCGCTAATCCATCGCAAACACGAAAAAAAATAAAAAAAATTATTTGAAAATTAAATACCGAGAACGATACAATTTATATTTCCTGTATAATTTATATTTCCTGTAAATAAAAAACAAACTACACAAAAAAATCCATATAAAAGGAACCTACAACAATTAATCGTTCCACCTTAAAAGTAAAAAGTTTAATTATTTACAATTCAATAATTACAATTAGGAAACAAAAAAAATAGAACTTCTTCAACACAGTTCTCTAATCATCCCCAAGATTTTGTGCATCTTCTTGTTCATTGCCTTTATCTGTCCCTTCAGCTCCGCTACGCTGATTATCGCTAGTAGCCTACACAAGAAAAAAACAGTCAATATTGATAAACAAAATATAATGAAATAAATTGCATACTATATGTGATTCTATCATGTGCTCATATGTGTTCTAAGGAAATAAAAAAACTTTATATGTGATTCTATCATGCTCATATGTGCTCTAAGGTAGGCAAAAAACTGTATATGTGATTCTATCATGAATTATATGTGTTTTAAGGCATTAAAAATTTTTTATATGCGATTATATCATGCTCAGATGAGTTCTAAGGCAACTAGAAAAACTCTATATGTGATTCTACCATGCTCATATGTGCTTTAAGGCAAGCAAAAAACTATATATGTGATTCGATCATGCTCGTATGTGTGCTAAGACAGTCAAAAAATTGAATATGTGATTATAGCATGCTTATATGTGTTCTAAGGCAGACAGAAAAACTCTATATGTGATTCTATCATGCTCATATGTGCTCTAAGGCAGGCAAAACAAAAAACTTTATATGTGATTCTATCATGAATGATATATGTTCTAAGGCAGTAAAAAAACTCTATATGTGATTTTGGCATGCTCATATGTGTTTTAAGGTAGTTAAAAACATGAATATTGATTATAACATGCTCATATGTGTTCTCAGGCAGTCAAAAAACTGAATATGTGATTATAGCATGCTCATATGTGTTCTAAGGCAGTCAAAAAACTTTATATGTGATTCTATCATGCTCATATGTGCTCTAAGGTAAGCAAAAAACTTTATATGTGATTATAGCATGCTCATATGTGCTCTAAGGCAGGCAAAAAACTCTATATGTGATTCAATCATGCTCATATGTGCTCTAAGGCAGGCAAAAAGTTATATATGTGATTTGATTATGCTCATATGTGTTATAAGGAAGACAAAAAACTGAATACGTGATTATACCTGAGAGATACCTGCAATCAAAGATCCCCTGTTCAGTACAAGATTGTTGATCTTATCTCAGAGAAAGGGGGCGACGGTGTCATGGAAGTAGTCATTCATTGTGTCCTTAATGATCTGGCGTACATCATCACCAGAAAGAATAGGCTGCTGTTTGGAGCTTATGTCGGCGAAAGAAGTCTGTGAGCCGTAACTGGAAGAAAAAATAACTGGTGAAGTGTTCAGATTACTCCTAAACCCGAACACGCGACCTTTTTTGGGTTCACTTGCTGCAGGATCAAATGATGGATGCTGAGTAGCGTCATCGCCATATCGCTCTACCATCTGTTGCTCATATGCCTCCTACAAAATAATGTTTAAAGTATGCATTAATAATTAATGATAACATTATGATAACTTGTATATTGCAATGATTATCAATAAAATAAATACATATCGTTGTCGTTCTCGCCTTCTCTGATACGAAGACTCCCGTGGTCTTCCGTTTATGTGTTTCAACAAACACATCCTTATATGGTACAATGCCTCCTTTTTCTACTTCCTGCGAAATTAAATGACAAAAGATTTAGTTCACAAGTTTGCAACAATACTTATAAAATTAATATTATATATTGATGAGTTACTATTTTCTTTAGGTGGCTCCCAAATGTCTTAGATCGACCTGTGTGTAGATGTGTTTCGGGCATTTTCACTCGATTTTGTGCAGCCTTCGCAGAGCGATTTTGAAATGCATCTTCCGCCCCACTTATCGCACATTTCATCCCAATAATCTCTCCTGATAGTAATAGGGCCATGGCCCTTCCATTGTAGTGGATCATCTATTATGCCAGATGTTTTTTTGCTGCAGTCTTCATATTATGCAGCATGTCTGCAAATCGATTTGCAACCACCCTTTGTCACACCTTCCTTGCATCATTTTCTTCCATCGTAGTTGCGAAGCGATTCAAAGCCTACAAATATTTTCAGAAAGTTAGTTGGCATTACTTTAAAAAATTAAATATGAAATACATTAACTATGAGGAACAACTGTATACCATGAATGAAGACCACAATCTGTCTAATACCTCATTCCATTGAGAAACCGGTCCTGGTAGATGTTGAAGTAGTGAATTCCTAATCTCCCGTACTACTTTTTGTGGCTCAAACCTCGTGCTACACATGAATTGGTACATAGTAAATATCAATATAAAATATTTATAAGATATGCAATAATTGAAAACGAATTACTTACGGTCGATTATCGATATACACTATTCGAATGAGTCTTCTTGTGCCAGACTGAGAAGACTCTGCTTCCTGTGTTGGCTCATGACTTGTGTGATCAACTGGTGTAGGTGGGTCGTGTATAGAAGAAACATCATCTGTAAAAAAATATATTAGAAATTCTCAAAATGCGCATTTGAACTAATCAAGCATCCAATTAGTTAAATGATATACCTATCACAGGAGCCCGTGAAGATGAAGGTTGGGCCTGGCTACTACTGGATGAGTGACCATTGTAACCTCCATGAACCATATTCTAACAAATAACATATGTCATACAATATATTCAAATAATTCACATCAAGTATTACAATACATTCAAGTCATTCGCATCAAGTATTACAATAATTCAAATCATTCGCATCAAGTATTGCAATACATTCAAATGATTCGCAACAAGTATTACAATACATTCAAATCATTCATATCAGGTACTGCAATACATTCAAGTCATTCACATCAAGCATTGCAATGCATTCAAATCATTCACATCAAGTATTACAATGCATTCAAATAATTCAAATCATTCACATCAAGTATTACAATAATTCAAATCATTCGTTGCATAAATTACAATATATTCAAATAATTCAAATCATTCACATCAAGTATTGCAATGCATTCAAATAATTCGTATCAAGTATTATAATACATTCAAATAATTCAAATCATTCACAAAAAGTATTACAATGCATTCAAATAATTCGTATCAAGTATTACAATACATTCAAATAAAATTTTTAATCATTCATATTAAGTATTGCAATACAACTCATTCATCCACATCAAGTATTACAATACATTCAAATAATTCAAATCATTCACATCAAGCATTACAATACATTTGAATAATTTGTATCAAGTATTACAATACATTCAAATAAAATTTTTAATCATTTAAATAATTCTTACATCACTAGAACTTATAGCAGAATTCAATTCTGTTCCTGCGACATCAAATATCAAATCCGTATATGAATTATCGTGCACCACATTCACCCGTGCATCAAAATCGTTTCTAAATTCTTCTCCATGAAATATTCAGTTCTGATAATCACTCATAAAACCCTTCCTGTATAGGTGATGTCTAACACTATGAGGTTCTATAAATCGATTATTCTTACAAATCTTGCAGGGACACCTAATCTGACCTGTGGGATCCACTGTACTGACACTTGTCGTTGCAAATTCAATAAAATCGTCAACACCATCCATATATTCATGCAATAACTCATTGTTCACTATCCTACAGTACATCCATTCACGGTTTGCAGTCATTTTCTTATGATGTTACGAATAATAGTCTAATGAATTAAAAGAGAACAATCAGAATGCTACGATGATGAAAATATCAAATTTATCATGCAATATATGATGTCATACAATAACAAGAATTTTGATGCATGCATTGATAACTTAATATTTTCATGCGCAAACTATTAATGACACGATACAATCATTTGAAGCATGCTTTTATTATACAATTTCACATGAAAGTCATAATCAAATTGAAAGTAACTACATGCAAGCATGGATACAATTACATTAAACATTGCAATACATCGTAATCATTCATATCAAACAAATGACAAACATGTACCTGCAGCAAACACACATCAATATCTCACTAACTACTACCATGCCTAGCATGAACTTTGTACTCCAAAAATAAGAACACTTCCATATTCATACATTAAAATCACGCTCAACATGATCTCCGAACTCCAACAAAGCAACCCTAAATATCAACAACTAAGTGAGTGTGTGAACAATAAAGTGTTACATCTAATAAATTAAATAACATGTGATACACTTGCATCACTTACCACGGGTATTTACCCGATTTGCATTATTTTTGTCACTTACTTACCACAGGTGGCTGAGCACAAGCTGGTTCCGTTGAAAAATCTGCACAAAAAAATGTTGTTTTAAAATGAAGTCACCACACAAATTCTGATCCTTTAAAGTCATAGTTTTTTGGTAATTTTTTTTCACATCTAACACTATATACATGATCTATAGGTTTTGTTTAGTGGGAACCAGATTTTGGATCACACAAATCATAAAGCACAAAGACCAAACAACAGTCAACATAAATCACAAACCACAAAGACCAAGCTTTTAAAAATTAAGTTTCCTAGATCTCTTCTAAGCTCCACGAATATGTGAGGTTGCTTAATATGATGAGCTTTATCTGTATCAGACCTTTCGTAATATACATAGAAAAGCTCGCTGGTGGGAGGGTCGCTCGTCGAGGGCTGAGAGAGATTGAAGGGAGGAAAGGGGTTAGGGCTGTAAAGGAGGGTGGTGTGGGAGGGTACTGGACCCCCGGCCTGAATTTTTTTTTTTTTGGAGTGTTCTACTTGTTCTTGTTCTCAACCTAACAGGGAGTGGAACGCTTGGATCAACACAATAAGGATGTAGCGAATGACCTTTCACGCTTTCGTTGCGTCCATCGTTTGTTAGATCCTCGTTCGCAGCAGTCACGCCGTCCAAAAATGAGCATGGAACGGGGAATCAAGCAACCCTTTAGTTATCTCTTAACGAGCTCATCAAAGTTTCTTGAAGTTTGGGTGATTTATTGAACGAGCAAGCTTCGACCTAGCCCATGTTGACCATGAACTTTTTTCTATGATAATTTACATACAAGCGGCTAACATATGGCAAATTTTTGTTTAGCCCTCTCATGTTTCAAGTATTTAAAATGGGGGCCCGACCTTTCAAGAAATTGCTCAGATGTATGCCTGAGTTAGCTTTTCCCTTTGAAATTATTTGTTTAAAGTATAGTTACAAAAGTAAAAGGGCTACAAAGTGACATTCAATAATTTAAAGAAAAAAAAGGTTAAAATCATCATTTTCAAGACTTAGCGCCTGTTAAGTGAATAAATGGCAGCTAGGAGTCATTTGAGCAATTCTTTAAAACGTTATGCACTGTCTAAAATAAAGGGAATCTGAAGTGGCTAAACGTAAATTTGTTATCATACAGATTTTGCAAAACCATGAGCTTGAATCCGTACGTAGTCTTCTCGTAGGAGCAAGTGGCAATGGGATCCGATTCCTTTCATTATTTCCATATCAATTTTTTCCCTTTTTTGTCTAATTGGATATGCGAGCTTAGGGATAGCCCTCAAAAGATTCGAACTGGATACCTGTGGATTACAACAGTATCCCTTTTGTAGCCTCTCATTGTTGCAGCTACAATTGAGGGCAAATAAGTACTTTGAGAGGGTAAAAAAGTAACATAAGCCATCATCTAAGCAATTTCTTAAAAAGAGTAGGTGTTTATCATAAATATTTGACAATTAAGGAGACTAAGTGTAAATTTGTCATACATTAAGCACCTATTTGTAAATTACCCAAAACAAACCATTGGCCAAATTGCTCCTTGTATTTGTAAAACGTATATTGCCAAAGAACCAAATTCCAACCAACTTTTGTCGAATAACAATACAAAAACAAGCAATTCTCATATAAATTTTCATCGTATTTATTTTTTTGATATTTACATAAGGAAACCACTCCCCCGATCAAAGACCGAGCTGCACTGGCTCTGCCTGCCGTACTTACAGTCGTTATCCTGACAACATGAAACTTCATGAGCTTACCCTTTGCCCTTAGAGAGTCACCACGCATCAGCTTGCACCAGGGGTGACAGCTAGGGATGGCAGTGGACCGGGGGAAAGCGGGGCCCCGCCCCACCTTGCCCCGTTTGGACCGGGGATGGAGGACATGAAATGGGGATGGAGGCGGGGATGAAGGTTAAAATTCATCCCTGTGCGGGGATGGACTAGCACGTTCAACCGCCCCGCCCCATCCCCGTCCAGGCCCCGCCCCATCCCCACCCCCACCCCCAACCCTTTATATTTTTCTCTTAATGTTTACTAACCCTAACTCCCTAAGTTCCTAACCCTGGAGCCGCCGAGCCGGGCCGTCGCCTCTCTTCCCCTTCCCCATCTCATCTGCATTATCGTTGGAGCCGGGCCGTCGCCGACCACCGTTTGCCGACACCGACCACCGTTGGCCGACACCATCTCTCCCTCCTTCTATCTCTGCCGCTGTCTTGTGCCACTGCCGTGAGCCTCCTCTGTGGTGCCATCTCCTCCCTCTTTTTTTTTCCTTTCCTGCTTTGATGATTTAAACACTCTGCGCGTTCGCTCTCTTTTCCCTATTGCAACTGTTTCATTGAGTCCTTTTGAGAAGAAGTCAAACGAGGGTAGGTTTTTATAAGGTTTGAAAATCGATAGTCTACAATATTCAATCTGAATTTTTCAGCAAAAAATGCGATCCAAGTATCGTTTTTTATCAAATCGACTATGCTGAACATGTCTGTGAGGTCAGGTGTACGAAAACTCTCTGAAAGCCTCTGCTTGCTCACGGGTAGGCTTCTAACTTTTGTGTAGAAGCATATCTCGATAGACTTGCATATAAACATGGTTTTTATGGTCTGGCTTATTGATCTCCATTATATTGCACCTGTGGTTTTTATGGTCTGGCTTATTGATATCCATTATATTGTACACGAGCATGAATCCTCTTAAGAATTAAAGCTAAGTCCTTATTGTGCACTAGATAATTGAACCTCATAGATTACCTCTTATCTTTGTTGGTACCAAAAGGGGTATCTAGGATAAGCTTGGCTGGGTTTTGAAATTTTAGTTGACTCTATATCAAGGGTGGACCAGGCTCGCCCTTATTTAGATGTCATCCAAAATTGACATTGGTCTATCCAGATAACACTAAGGTTGATGATGACTTGCAGGGAAGGACCGCCATAGGTTTGCTTCTTCTTTCAGCCTCCTTATCATATCTAAGATTTGTGCATGGCGTTTCTGTTTCTGTATGAAATTTTAATTGTGGAGAAATCAATTAAAGTTTATATCTAAAAAGCAGTCTAGAAATTTGTTGATAGTCTCTTTTTTGTGAATGTTTTGTAAATCTATAAGTTGGTGGCCAGTAATTTGATATGGAAGAGGAAGAACCAATAACCAATAAATTAAGTTCTCAACCTTCCAGTTCACATAGTATGTCTCAAGCTCTGGTTACACCAGTTGATAGCAACCATGTTTCAATGGAAGATAATGAAGATCAATCAACTGATTCAGATAGATTTGCACTTGAACAGATAAGTAGGCATAAATCAGTTGTATGAAAACATTTCACTAGGAAAAAGATTGGTGGAAAGGATAAGTCAGAGTGCAATCATTGTCATAAATGTCTTGCTGGTGGTGCCAAGGCTGGAACTACTCATTTGCATGATCATATTAAGATCTGTCCTAGGCTTAAGCATAATAATATGAAGCAATATATTTTGGTTACAAACAAAGCTACAATGAATGCCGAGAAAACATTAGAGAATTGGCAATTTGTTCAAGATGCTGAAAGAAGGGATCTTGCTATGATGATTATTCTACATGAATATTCTCTTAGTATGGTTGATCATTATGGGTTTAGAAAATATTCTAATACTCTTCAATTTTTGTTCAAAATGATTACTCGAAACACTGTAAAAAAAGATATTCACAAAATTTATAATGTAGAACGAGACAAGACAATAAAGTTGTTGGAAAAAACTAAGAGTAGAATTGCCATCACTACAGACATATGAACATCTTCCAATCAAAAGAAGGGATACATGGCTATCACTGCACACTTCATTGATAATTCTTGGAGATTACAAAGTCGAATCATAAGGTAATTGTCAAATGACAATCATTTTTTTTTTAATTCTTACTAACATGTTTTTGCAATATCAATATTTAATCACCTTATTAAATTATGTTCAGGTTTTTATATATACCTTATCGACATACCAAAGAAGTTCTTGCTGAGTGTTTGATGGATTGTTTGTTTGAGTGGAACCTTGATGAAAAGTTGATAAGTTTGACGATGGATAATTGCACCACTAATGATGCAGTTGTAGATATTTTATTGGATAAACTTCCATTTGATTCATTAATATTACATGAACGGTTGTTTCATATGTGTTGTTGTGCCCGTATTCTCAACTTGATTGTCCAAGATGGTTTGACTGTGATTGGGGAAAGAATTGAAAGAATTCGTGATAGTGTTGCTTATTGGACATCATCTCCCATGAGAATACAAAGATTTGAAGAGTCTGCTCATCAAATGCATATTTCAATTACCAAAAAACTTGCTCTTGATGTTAAAACTCGATGAAACTCAACTTTTATCATGCTTCAAACTGCTTTGCTTTATAAAGATGTTTTTACCCGTTTGACATATCGAGATCCCCACTACAAGTGTTGTCCGACGGAAGAGGATTGGGAGGTAGCACAAGACAATTATGAGAAATTAGAGTTATTTCATTGTGCAATAAAATTATTTTCAGGTACAAAGTATTCTACAGCAAATGCCCATTTTTCAACTATTTGTGGGATTAGAGTTGAGATGACTAAGTGACTAACTGATCCAAAAGATGTGGTGAAAAACATGGCGCTTAGAATGCTAGAAAATTTTAATAAGTATTGGAGTGTGACCCATGGTATTATGTGAGTGGCCACTGTTTTAGATCCAAGATACAAGTTGAGCATGTTGGAATATTATTACAAGAAGATTTATGGAGACAATGAGGTTTTAAATGAAATTATGAGGATTAAGAATCTTTGTGTGGAGTTGATTAGTGAATATGAAAAACTAGAAAACAACTCCAATGAACCTGAACTTTTTCCTCCTCCTCCTCAATCAAGTATTGGATCCAAATGTCCACTAATTGATGATCTTTTAGACTTTGATAAGTTTATACAATCTAAAGATATTGAAAAAGCATGTGGGAGATCGGAATTGGAACATTACTTAGAAGATGGGATGATGCCAAGAACTCCAGATTTTGATATACTATAATTTTGGAAGTCAAGTGGTCCCAAGTATCCTCTTCTACAAATGATTGCAAAGGATATATTTGCCATTCATGTCTCCTCAGTTGCTTCAGAGTATGCTTTTAGTACATGCGGAAGGGTGATCAGTCCACATCATAGTAAACTTCTTTCAACTACAGTAGAGGCTTTGATGTGCTCTCAAAATTGGTTGTGGGCTGAAGCACGAGGTAATGAAAGTTCATTTTTTTATAATTAGTGAATGCTTATGTTATAATGCATAACTAATGCATTATTTTTTTTATTTATAGGTTCATTATCATCGAAGGATCCACAATGTTACACATTCTTAGAAGATATGGATGTGGTAAATTTTATTCTTTTACTCACTTCTTTTATTTGCTACTATTGCTTGTTAACAAAATCTATTTTGTTTGGTTCATAGGAAAGTGAAGTAGAAGATACAAATGCTATCAATGCTGATGATATTTAGAGTTTAATGAGCTAATGGTAATTCTTTGATGTTCAACAAAATCACTTAATGTTGTATTGCAGCTAATGATATAGTGCATTTGACTATTCCACATGACTTGGTTGTAAGAAATGACTTGAAGATGGGGAAAGGGAAGATTGCTGCTCAATGCAGGTAATGTAATACTTGATCACACTCGTTCATGTAATTCTGTTGCAACATTCTAATAAATTAAAAATATATTTATTACAAGAATCATTCTATCTACTGTTATATTCAAGAATCACATTTATATTCATCAAACTTTCTCACTTATATTCATAAATATGGGAACATTTTCAAACATTCATAAAATTATTTTTGACATAGCTTTCCAAGATTGTTTGGATATCTTTTAAGAACTCTGAAAATATCCACATCACAAGCTTTGCTACCATTATTCAAACCCTGACTGACTAGGCATAATTGCACATGATCACAATAGGATACCTCCAACATATCACAAGTGATTCATAAAGTTTGCTTGCATCTCATGTGATTTGCTTGCATCTCATGTGATTTCATCTCAAGTGATTCATAATGTTAACAGGGTGAATAAAGTTTTAGGGGCTAAACTTCAGTTTTTGTTATTCTTTTGGCTTTAAGTAAAACTTTCCTTTTAATAAAGTTTTTGTTATTCTTTTTTTTGGATTTAACCATGGACAACTGAAAATCGTTTTTTTGAAAGGCAAGCTGGGGTTAGGCAGACCCCTACCAGTTATACAACTATACCATTTGGTTTTGAACCTGCAACATCTCTCATGGAGTTTGGTGACTTTCTCTAAGTTAAAATCTATGAAATACACACATTAAAATCAAATTCAGTCCCAAACTCCATGAGCGATGTAAATTTTACCCTTTTGTTTTTAAGATGTTTTGAGTTTAGAACAATTAGCATTCTTGGAATTGAAAAAGTTTGATGATGGATGGAACTTGCATGCTTGAAATGATTTCTTCCATTTTATATTTCTTTTGAAGTAGAAAGTAGGTGCCACTGTTCTCTTTTTCAAATTTAAAGCAACTTATTTTTCTGGTTTCTAAATGTTATGGATGAAAATATTTGACAGTCTTCTCTAGAAATTTCTCTATACATGAGGTGAGGATGCCTACACCATTTGTACAATTTTCAGACCGAAACATATGCCAAATTATTTGTTTTTGTGTATTTAGTGGGGCATGTGTTTATAAATTTTTTCTTGCAAAGCTATGAGAAAAAAATTTGTCAATGGGTGAAATCCTTCCTGTTAAATGTTTTAGGTCTGAGGTGTTTTGTACTTTATTGCAATTTCTTGGTAGACTGAACCGTAGAATTGGAAAATAATTATAATTTAATCAATTATAGATGAAAATCATGGTAATAATCACCATCATGTCTTGCTATTCTTCCTTCGCAGTCATTATCTTCTGTCGTGTCAATCATCTTTCTTTTTTCTTTTTCTTTTTGATCTTTTATCATTTATTAATCGCATGTGACGAACATTCATAGACTTACTTGAATATGAACTAAATCCATTAAACATATTGTTTATGCCTTTATTGAATATGTACTCAAAGGGACCACGTTTGAGCCAGGTTAACTGAACCAAACATAACAAATATCGAGTCAAGTCATTTCTGAAACAGGAGTTAGGTTCTCATTTATGAAAAGAATTTATCATCCTCTCCTGTCTATTGACTTTGGATTTTACATACCACAATGTTTGGTACTTTATCAATTGCATAAAAACATGAAGAAGCAAATTTTTATCTAGTAATGCTGTATACATCAGTAATCATATCAACAAAGAATGAATAAATGTTCTACAAAAATTAGCCCTTAAAAAGAATGAACTAAAAAAATAATACAGAAAAATATAACCATCTATCCCTGCTTGCCCCCATTAATTTCATATGTAGCCATTTTGTAATGGCTACATATGAAAAAGAATGAACAGAAAAATAGCCCATAAATGTTTTAAACTTTGTTGTCATGGAACTTTTTCTCCCATAAACGGTTAAATGTTTTAAACTTTTCAACTCCCATAAAGGTTGTCTTTGTTGTCATGGAACTGATCATTCTAATATATGTAATCACTGACTGTAATTACTGATTTTGTTTTGCATTGCAGGAGGTGTCAAACTTGCATTGATAGCCCAATACTCTTGGCAGGCTGGGCCTTACCGGCAGGTTAGGCCTGTGCTTTGTGTTGAAAGCTTAGAGCTCAACAACTTGCTTTGTGTAACTTTTGTAATGTGTTTGGACACAGATATTATCAAACCATTTTATCTGTAAAAAGTGATGGTCTTTTTGTTATTGTATATTTACCGAGGGGAAACCCCAATTCAGGTGGTGGGGCTTGGGAAAGATGACACCCTGCTACATGGCCTACCTTCAAGTACTTAAAGGTCCTCATATGCACACCAGGGACCATCATGCTTTGGCCTTATGGAAGACGTACACTCCGGGTATCGAATCAAGGACATGGTCTGCTTGACTGGTGCTTGTAGAAAATTGCATGGTTTTGATTTCCTTAACCATTGCATGGCACACCTCAAGCCCAAAAGACAAAATGGAAGGTTTTTTCTATTTGTTATGTTAACAAGAAGTTTGGTTCTCGCCCAAATAAAAAAAATAAATGTTTGTATTACAAATTTTAAAAGTTTGTTCAAAAGAAAATGAAAAAAAACAATTCATACTTGAAAAGTAATGTGTGACTATTGCTCACAAGGGTGGGGCGGGGCGGGGCGGGGACGGGGATTAGAATGTTGAGACGGGGTGGGGGTGGAGGTCCAAAGTCTCCCCCGTCACGGGGGTGGACCGGGGATGAAGGTTACATTTTAGAGACGGGGCGGGGGTGGAGACCTTGTCCTCCACCCCGCCCCGGTCCACTGCCATCCCTAGTGACGACAATGGGATTTGAGCCCTGACCGACGCCTGACTAGCTGCCTTCCATCCCACTGCGCCAAACCCCTTTGAGGCTTTATTTTTGGTATGTGGATGTGGTAGCAAATTACCAATAAACTTTTATGCTAATGATTGTCAAATCAACAAGATTATGCTCCACTTTTAGCTATGGACAGTTTCTAATCGCTAAACCAAATGTGTTAATATTAAATTTAGAATTTTAATACTTTCTTATAAAAAAAAAAGAACTTTTGCAGCAAACTCAATAAACCAAACGGCAGAACGGTGATATACTGTTTTACTTGTCTAATTTATTCGACGAAATATATTCCAAAAGGTGGGCCACACTGATGGTTAACCTTAGCCTTCATCCACCTCCTTGTTTTTTGTTTAATGGGGAAGCTTTTTTTAGTGGTCCCTCAGGCCAAAGCAGTAAAGCAACGCTGCAAGAGATGAGATTGGCGATAGAAAACAAAAAACAAGAAATTTAGCCCACCTGCACTGAAATACTAAAATGTGATGCACTTTAAAATGGAGGCTGCAATGCAGAAATCACGTAATATATATATATATATATATATATATATATATATATATATATATATATATATATATAGAGAGAGAGAGAGAGAGAGAGAGAGAGAGAGAGAGAGAGATTAGGTTAGTGCGTTTGGCATGCCAGTGGCGAAAATGGTCCAAGAAAGCTTAAAGAATAAATAATAGCAAGAAGACAAAGGAGTTGAAAAGGATAGATGGGGGCATGAGGGAATATTCGAATGACCTCCAAACACAAAAATTAAGAAAAAGGCAAACAGAAAAAACAAACAAGGTGTTTGGGGCTGGCTGGCTGGTGGGGCCTTCGGGGTTGACTTGGGAACTCTATGATGGCCACGTGCAGCCCATCCCCCTTATCACCGATGGCTGACGTCATCGAACATTGGATACCCTCCGTGGGACCCACCATGGATGCCAGGAGGGAGGGACTACTTTTCCACCGTCAGACAAACAGCGAACAATGTGGCCATTAACTCCAAATCTCCCGGGCCCACTGTCTCTGTGGGACCCACTAGAGACTGGTGGACCCCGGTTTTTTAAGCTGAATTAGAGGCATGGTCGCCATGTTGAGGATCCCGACTCTGGTCGGCCAAAGCCAACCGAGTGATCGAGGAGATTCACGATTTTTTTTATTTTATTCAATATAAATAATGAATATATATAAATCCCTGTTTAGATCTGTTTTTACTTATTATTTATGTACTCAAATTATTAAAGTGCATTTTATGAAGACGAATTTGAACGTTATTTTTAATAAAACTAAATGTTCGGATCAGTAACTATTTAAACTAGAGTAAAAAAAAATTAAGTGAATGTGTGATTATATATAGTAATAATAATATATGATTTAAAAGAATTATATAAGAGTTTATGTATCTATTATAAATAAAAATATATACATGCGACTAGTTTAGATGTACATTTTTTTTAACAAGTTGTCTCTAGTCAATTTCAGGCCACCCACAAGTTGTACATTTTTTGCTCTTAGCTGGAAGTTCGCTTCATCGGTGAAAATAAGAGTACTAGCACTGACAGATCACCACTATTAATGACTTCTAATTTTCAAAAACTCGGTTTTAAGCAAAACCTTCAGGTTGAGTTTGAATGACACCCAAAACCTGGTTTATTGGGTGTCAAACCCAGTTTTGAATATAAAACCCAGTTTGTGCATTGTTTGGGGGTTTACGAAACATGGTTTTGTCTCACAAAAACAGCTTTTTAAAAAACAAACCAGCCTTGTTTTCTCAGCACGAATAACCTGGTTTATGGAGTAAGGCAGAGAGGACTGTTCCCCTCCACCACCACAGTGTTCTTTCCACGAACCTTCACAGGTGCTCCTCCCATTTCTGGCTGGTGGCTGGCCGAAAGATGGCAGGGCCGGTTCTGCCTCGCCGGAACGACACTAGCCAGCCATTTTCTGACCGGTTAAGTATGGCCAGTTTTTTCCCTTTTTTTTCTTAAAAAAAGTAATGTTCGGCCATTCTCTAGCGACCCGACAGCCTGAAAAATGGTCGGGATGGTAGCTGGCTAGCGACTACTACCAAAGCAGGTTATATGTTCCCCCACCCCCCCCCCCGAACATGGCAGTTAGCTACATCTCATGTTCGGGGGTCCCAAAGAGCACCACGTATGTAAGCATGTGCGTCTCGTATCCCCATGTTTGTCAGCATTAATTAGCATTGAAGTTTGATGCGATTGCAAAGACTTAAGTACCCTCTCCTCCATTGGTGTAAAAAAAAATGACGATTCTTGAAAATGAGTGGTTGTAAAGACTTAAGTGCCCCGAAGATGATTATTTAAGACTCAGTCTCTGCACTGCAGGATTATTTGAGAAAGAAATCTCCCCTGGAGGAGGCCATGAACATCAACCCTCTCACTCTCACTCTCTCCATTCTCTTTCTGCTTCTATGCACATCCAACAGAAGATCTTACATTGCTCCATCAAGCACCGGCTGACCTGCACATTGACTGTTGTGGAGCTTGATTCAGAGTTTTTACCCTTACAGGAGGAGGGTTTGGGGGCTCTTCCCAGCGTGGGTAGCATCATTCAACTAAATGAGTTGTAGATTCTGATTTAGAGTTTTTACCCTTACAGGAGGAGGGTTTGGGGGCTTCTCCCAGCGTGGGTAGCATCATTCAACTTGATTCATTGTGGAGCCTGATTCAAAGTTTTTGCCCTTACAAGAGAGGGGTCTGGGGGCTCCTCTCAACGTGGGTAACATCATTCAACTTGAAGAGTTGTGGAGTCTGATTCAGAGTTTTTAGCCTTACAGAAAGGGAGGTCTGAGGGCTTCTCCCAGCGTGGGTAGCATCATTCAACTTGATTCATTGTGGAGCCTGATTCAAAGTTTTTGCCCTTACAAGAGAGGGGTCTGGGGGCTCCTCTCAACGTGGGTAACATCATTCAACTTGAAGAGTTGTGGAGTCTGATTCAGAGTTTTTAGCCTTACAGAAAGGGAGGTCTGAGGGCTCCTCTCAGCGTGGGTAGCATCATTCAACTTGATGAGTTGTGGAGTCTGATTCAGAGTTTTTGCCGTTATAGAAGGAGGGTTTGGAGGCTCCTCCCAGCCTGGATAGCATCATTCAACTTGATTCATTGTGGAGCTTGATTTAGAGTTTTTGCCCTTATAGGAGGAGGGTTTGGGGGCTCCTTCCAGCGTGGGTAGCATCGTTCAACTTGATTCGTTGTGGAGCCTGATTTAGAATTTTTGCCCTTACAAGAGGGGGGTCCGGAGGATCCCCCTGGCACGGGTCCCGAGTGTCGTGGTCAAAAAATGCACAGGGTATCGTGGTGAGAAAGACATATTTTTGTTTCAAGCAAGGTTGGAAGAAATTAATGGAAAATCCAACAAGGAGCATGCCAGAATCAAGATGTAGATGTCAAGCGAGAATGGTGTTGTGCAACTCAAATAATACAAAATAATAGGGGTCTGATTTTTAGTTAAAATGAGGAATGAAATGAAAATAGAAATCGCTGAAAATTTACAAAAATAAACTAGACTCAATAACGAAGACACCACTTTTTACGGATTTGGAATATGACCCTAACAAGTTTGTCCTAATTCGAGTAGCGATTTACAGCGATTTGCTTACTGAATAACACTACAAATCGCTATAGTGATTTGCGGAAGATACTACAAATCGCTATAGCGATTTGCGGAAGAATCTACAAATCGCTATAGTGATTTGCGGAAGACACTACAAATCGCTATAGCGATTTGCGGAAGACACGACAAATCGCTATAGCGATTTACGGAAGACACTACAAATCACTATAGCGATTTGCGATTTGTAGTGTCTTCCGCAAATCACCCGAAAATACTACAAATTATTGTAGGAAAGTTCGATAATACTACAAATCGTTGTTGGAAGGCCAAAAAAAATTTGGTCTGGAGGGCGCTGCCCCCCGGGATCCGCACCGGGGGGGGGGGGAGCCCCCGGACCCCCCTCCTGTAAGAGCAAAAACTCTAAATCAGGCACAGAAGTAGAGAGAGAAGGGAGAGAGAGTGAGAGGGTTGATGTTCATGGCCTTCTCCAGGGAGAACTCTTTGCCTCCCTTGATTTATTCTCTAGAGAGAGAGAGAAGGTTTTATAGTGTTTTACGGAGAAAGAAGAAGAAGACTTTGAAGAGTTAACATCATCCTCGACTTTCTGGATGGAGGACATGTTTGTCCTTTTTTTGAACGGAAAAAGAAGAAGAAGACTTTGAAGAGTCAACATCATCCTCGACTTTCTGGATGAAGGACATGTTTGCCGTTTTTTTGAACTGTTTGTTTTTTCTTTTTTGAATGAAGGGCATTTTTGTCATTTTCTCAAACCATCACTTTATGAGAAGAATAGCAAGAAAGGGTACTTAAGTCTTTGCAACAACACTAGAGTCCGATGCAAAGTTATGTCAACATACACGGGAATATGAGCCCCATGTGCTTGTATACGTGGTGCTCATTCAAAGCCCCGAACACAGACGTGGGATTCAGTGAATCATCGAAGGCGAACATACACCACCCTCTCGACTACTACCGTCCTGGCTATTTTTTGGCCGGAGGCTGGCCGAAATATTTTTGTTTATTTTTATTTGTTTTTTTTTCGTATTTTTAGTTTCCAACCAACCACTGGTTGGAAAATGGTGAGGTTGTTGTCTCCCTAGCCAGGAGTCATCAACCCAACGACTGGCGAAAAAAATGCCCAGAATAATTTTTTTTTTTTGGTTTTTTTCACTTTTTTTTTCATTTTTTTTTGTATTTTTAGTTTTTGACCACCCATCGGCCGAAAAATGGCCATGCTGTTGTCGCCCTGGTCGGAAGGCATCAACTCGACCATCGAATGAAATATTTTTTTATTTTTTAGTTCTTTCTGTTTTTTTTTTTAATTTTCGGCCATCCATTGACTGGAAAATGACTGAGCTATTGCTGCCCTGGCTATGAGGCATCAGCCTGGCCATTTTCTAGTCGGTGGCTGGCGAAAAATGACAGGGCTTATTTTTTCTTTGTTTAAGTTTTTTTCTTTTAATCTTTTTTTTTTGTTTTTAAAGTTTTGGAGACCCAAAACCTAGTTTTTCAAGTTTTGGGTTATCCAAACACAAACAAAACTTGGTTATTGGCAAACCAAGTTCATGTCTGACAGCAAAACTAGGTTTTTGAAAAACCTGGTTTTGCCTCGTATCATCCAAACACAACCTAAGTTTCTCAAAACCCAGGTTTTGACCTTCAATTGTCATTCATGCAAGGCCTAAGCGGTCGGATCTAGTTTGTGTTTTTCATATATGAAAGTGAGTACAATTGTTTGTAGTGTTTGGGATAATGGTTTTATGATTTTTGAAGTGGTTATGGCAGTAGTAGGGAACTTCAACATCAAGCAGTATCCACAAAGGAGTGGGCTGAATTTTTTGGTCAAGGATAACAGGGAGGGGTGCCAAAGCTGGTGCAATTGGTAGCCGCTTGCTATCTGGGGCTGTTCAACATCTAATCAATTGTATGTGTGTGTGTGTGTGTGTGTGCGCGTGCTTGTGTGTGTGTTCCAGGAATTGAATTATGCGTGTGAGTGTACCTACAATTAGGTGGGCATGGGTTTGCGTGAGAGCGAGTGTGTTCTATTGTATGCGAAAGTAACAGGGTGTGTGTGTGTGTCTCGTTGTGGCCATATGTATCGGGTTGTGTTTGTGCATGGATATAAGCTTAAGCTTATGTGTGTGATCTAGGGGGTGTATTGGTGTATGGGTTGGGCTGCCTGCGGATAATCAAGGTGGGGAAGTATGGGGTGGGCTTTAGTATTGCTCTGTGTCTGGGGGTATTGGGATTGTGCAATCATTGGATCCCGCTATCATTGTGGGTTTTGCTCGCTTTCGCGGGATGTTGCTTTCACCCAGCAATTAGCATTTGGCTGTTCATTCTTCCTAATTGGCCTCTGTTCAATGTTGTTGCCGTTTCTGCTCACAACTGGTTCAGCGTGCCTCAGATTCGGGGGAAGGTCGTCAGACCTTTTCCAATTCAAAGGACTTGTCATTTTCGAAGATGCCGTATTATCGATGACTTCGGTGGCCATTGCTCCTCATCAACAGATGAGACATTATCGACTTCGGGTACAGTTTCTCTGCAGTATGATCTTTCGAGATATTGTTTTTGCCTTCATATCAGTTTGAAAGTAACGCAGATTTCCTCTTGTCAGCTATGATTTCAGCCTCTCTGCAGTTTGATCTTCTGTCATGGCTTTTTGTGGTTCCTGCTTATCAGGAAGATAGAAGAATTCTGTTCTTGGTGACGCTTGAGTTCCCGATTCTCTAACGTGGTCTTTTATCTGCAGATATTGTTATGCATATGTCTAGGAACAGGTTTTTGTTTTCTGCTTTTCCCTTTTTTCTTGGATCTATGCTTGTAGCTGGTGATATCTCATCACATTTTGCATCCTTTCTCTACTTCTTTATCATGGTATGATTAATATATTATTTTCTTAAAAAAAATGTGAAAGTGATAAAATTTGATATTAAGTTCACTTGTAATATTTTGCTCCTCCAAGGGTGAAAAGCTATCTCAAGCCATTATTTAAGGCCCTCTTAGTTTAGATTCTTTTTTGTTAAACTCTACAAAAAAAAACTTTAATTAGCGATGAAAATTTGTGATAGAAAAAATTCATCGCAAATTTGCGATAAATTAGCTAAAGAAAACTAGCTGCCGCCAAAATTAAAATTAGTTATGAATTTTGCGAGAACATTTTTCTCTCTCAAAATCCGTCGTTAATTAACGGCGGATTAACGACGGAATTTTTTTATCTCAAACTTCATTATAACTTCGCAACGAATAAACGACAAAATTTATCCGTCGCTATTTAGCGACGGAATATTTCCGTCGCAAATCGGTCGCTACTTTTCGATTTAAACCGCAAAATTTCTTCCAACCCCCTTCGCACTTTTCCCCTTTCACTGTAAGCAACCGCCCCCGAGCCTTTCTCTTCTTCTCCTTTCTCCTTGGCTGAGCCCCCATCCACTCCCTAATCCAGGCGGCGTAGGTGACCTTGGCGGAAGATGGGAACTTGGTCTTCCGCTGGACCTCGAGCTCGTTCTCTCTAGGGTTTCTTTTCTGAAATGGGGAGGATGGCTGCCATGGAGCGGCTTCTCACCACCGGAAACTTCTCCGAGATCTCCACTGGTACACTCTCTCTAGGGTTTCTTTTCTGGTGCGGAACCTCCGATCCTTTCGATCGTGATCGACCGATCGATCGATAGTTTCTTCGAGTTTTTTGATCCTTATGTCTCCTTTTCGATGTTTGAATCGACGTAACTCGAGTCTCGATCGTGCGAATGTTGTGAGGATGCGATCTTTCCTTCTTTGAGGTCGTTGTTGCGGCCGGATCGCGTGAAGATAGTGCCTGAGGCTTGTTTTTTGTTTGTTTCAGAGGAGGCTAATCGAGAGAAACTGGCTGCGAAGACGATACACAGGGAGCTGAACGAGGCAGACGAGGTGAATTTGCTGGAGGAAGCTGGTGATTTCTTCCTCTTTTTTTCTTCTTCTTCGTTGTTTCTGTTCGTTCGATTTTGCTAATTTGAGTCATGAATTGTTTATGATGATTTCGATCTTTTCGAATCGGTGATTTGTGTGGTTTCTACACGCCGACTTTGTGATCGGTTCTGTGTGTGCAAAGACTCAATATTTCTTTCCAGTTCAAATTATAGATTTCAGAGTGGAACGAATATTAAGTGAAGGGAAAGGACCAATCTTCGTATAATTCTTTTTTATTCTCTGAGGAAAAATTGATAGAAAACATATTAGAGTACATGATTGATATTTTCTCCAGCTAAAAATATCAAAGCTTTCAATGGACTATAGCACAAATTAAACGTTATAGCCACTAGCCACAGTAGAATTTGTCATGCTGTTTTACAGAAATTGCAGAAAAAAATCATCTTGTTGGTCAAGCAAGATAGGTATTATTAACCTTTTCTTTCACGCTAACAGAAAATAAACTTTCTGTCAGCATGATTCAGTAAGCAACAAGATGGGGTCAGATTGGGTCACAACACAGTGACATGCAAAAGCTATGGCGATGCTTTTTAAAACCATCTAATCCATATATGCACAATGGTGAAGGTTTATAAATTACAAATGTCGTTTCCAACAACCAAAAATGAAAAAGTTCATATAGCAGGCCCTATGGTTTTACCTCTGGTTTGAGATCCCGATGAACCACACCCTGGAGATGACAAAATGCTACTACATTTAAAATCTGTACCATAACATCCTTGGCATCATCTTCTGAATACTTCCAACCCCTATCAAAGAAAGAAATATATGATTAACTTTATTAAGTACTAATATCAGCTCAACAAATGAAGAGATATCTTCCTTAAAATTTTGAGACTAAAACATTCTTACTAAAAACAAAGTGTACAGCCACAAGAATATTGATAGGAAAGCATTTTTTTTGTTTGAAATACCCCACCAAAAAAAAATTCAACCATTACCCAATAAGGACTGTACTAGTTAAACTCCTCTCTTTTTTTTTGGATAGTAAAGCCGGGAACTCTTCTGAACATTTAATACTGAAGAAAAGCCTAAAATTGTAGTGGATGCTCATAAGGGTGTTTGCAGGCAATTGCAAACCATCTTGATAAGTTGTGGAGGAGTCCTTCCCAACTAATGCCACTAGGTCAAATATGATAGCTGGATTCCTAAAATCACACCATCATAACCAAGGGTTCTTGGATTCGAATCACACCAAGGCTATTCACAACTTGGATTTGGGGGAAAAGGAAATGCCAGAATGTGACTTCTTGTAGCTCACTATAAAAAGAATTACAGTTCAAAGGACTGAAAGATGTTACAAAAGTAGAGATGATAGAGTTATTCTTTAACATTAATCAACATTAAAAGAAGCACCTTGCAAGTATCCGATCTAGAAGCTCTCCTCCTTCACATAATCTGAATAACAAAAAGAAAATGTTAAGCCGCAAAACAATAATTCACACTCCACAAGCCAATGATAGCAACTTAAAACACACGTGTATGTGTGTGTGTGATCCAGGGTCCATAATAACATAAAAGGGTCAGCACTTACTCCATTACTATATACACATTGTCATGATCTTCATATGCATCATATAATTGTACTAGATTGCTGTGTCCTGTAATCATTTTTGGTTGTGTGGCTTTCCCTTAACACTTGAGTGTTGTGTTTCCTTCAGTGTTGTTGGCAACCCTCTAATCTGTGGATCTGCTTCTGAAAGCAACTATTCTACAATGTCTCAAGAGCCTGTTTCCTTTCCTCCAGACCTTACTGCAGGTGAATTTACTTGGGCAACGTGCACAAACCATTATATTTTTTTGAAGGGGTTGACGATATTTCTCATATTTCAAGTTTGCTAAAAATTATATTGATTTTGACGCCCAGCTGAATCACAGTCTAGTGGATCCAGAAAACGCAGAGTAGCTATTGCTTTTAGTGCAAGTGTTGGTTCTGTTTGTATGATTATCATTGTTGCGGGATTACTTCTTTGGTGGCGGCATCAGCACAATCAACAAATATTCTTTGATGTTAATGATATGCCCCTGTATATGCAAATTCTTCAGTATTTGGCATACCAACTCTGAAATCTTAACAGCTCCAAGTGGTACCGAGTCCAGCATTGGTTTGCTGCAACTCAACGTCCTCCCTTGGCTTGCGTGAGCACACCTAGGTCTTGGGTTAGGTTGACCAAAATCCATGCATTCCAAGGGGTGGCTGATGCTGCATATAATTTTCATCTTTGTATCACTGCATCTTCTTGCTAATTCATGCATGCCATCTAACCATGTGTTTTCTGTATTATATCTGTCTGCACTGCTTTTTACTTTACCTCCCATTTCATGGAATTTAGCATTCACCTAACTTTTGCAATCTTATTGTCATGTGATCAATACTGGAATTGCATTAGCAAGAGTCATAGATTGCCATCCAACCGTTTATATGGTATTTAATACATAAGAGGAATAGTTAAAATGACAATCAGCAGCAGACTGTGACACGATAAAGAAGGGAGCATAGGGAAGATTGTTGTCCCCAGGACCCCAAGCAATAGCATCAATAAGTTTGGAGTTTCGTAAAAAGTGGTCTGGTTTCTTTTCTGGTATGACTGAAGATGTCCGATGAAGATTATTTCTGATATCAATTTAATTGTTATCAGCCTACTGTTACAGTTAGACTAGCAAAATGGCTCTCTTTTTTGGTTTGTTGATTTTTTCAGTTTTTCCTTCTACTAGAAATTATGGATTACTAAGCAACTTCTGGACTTCTTGAACCAGCCAACCCAACATAAGAGAAGTTTCAGTTTTGAACCCAGCAAGAATGAAGTTTCAGTTTGGAATGTCCTGTGAAGCAGAAGTTTCAGTTTTGATAAAAGCAAAAAACGGGGTTTCACTTTAAAAAATTATGCAATTTGACCTATTTTTTCCTTATGTATGAGTTTACCAGTTCATATGTAGTTTGTGCAAACTAACTTGCTCTTCTTTATTTTTAAATGAAAGGTTGTTGGAAGAATAGGAGTAAGATCATGTGTGGTGATACTGGTTTTTCCTATTTGGGGCTAGTACTCATTGCATTGGGTTTATTCTTTCCAAAATGAAAGGGTGTGTGGAGACCACAGTAAGGTCATCTTTGTTGATACTGGTTGTGTCCTTTTGGAGCTAGTACTCATTGCAGGAATGTATGCCTTGCTTTTTGTATTAGAATGATGTTTCTTTTGGTCCCCACTTTTCTGGTCTTAAATCACCATATTTGTCAATCCTTTGGTACTAGCCCAGGATGCTGGCTTTACTTACAGAAAGTATTGATTTCTAGTAGCAGCTTCATATCAAGCAATCAATCAGACTTTCAGTTATTAAAATGCCATAGTTGGATGGAGGCAGAGAACTTGTTAATTACTAGTTCCCTTCTTGTAACAACATAATGATTGCACAATGATTTCTATTCATGTGAAAGGGAAGCTAAAATCTGTAATTAATTGAATATATCTCTTGGAAACTTTGGCAATTTGCCTTGTGGGTTTTGAAGTTAACTAGAAAGCAGGATCTACATTAGCCAGAAAATTTAGTGTTCTGCTGCAGAAAGACATCCTTTTTATTCTTAAAATCTGCATTATTCTTTTGAATAAGTCTTACATGTTATTAAGAATTGCATAGTGTGCACTTTCAACTGTTTGCATTTCTCTAAATACATTCAGAAGTTGTTGCTCTCTTTTTTCCCCCTTGAAAATGTTACCGCTTTTACTAGCTTTCCTTAGGTTGTTTCTTATGTATGCAGATGGCTAGTTAATTTTCATCAAATCTTTTCCTCTTGTTGTAACTTGTAACTAATGTTGCTGAATGGATCAGCGAACAACGGCCTTTGCGTCTGAGCCCTACTGAAGTGGAAGAAGTTATTGCAGCAGTTTGCTCAGAGATTTTTGTGTCAAATTCAAATTCAGTACTTGCATCATATAAGCTAACAAGCCATAGTGGTAGGCCTATTGCGGATGTGGCAGTCAGTGTTCTTATTAAGCTTGTGATTGACATGTAAGTTGTTCAGGTCTAGACTCTGGTGGATCATTGCAATGTTAGTTCTTGAGTTCTGCAGGTTATTTATTTTCCATCTCATAATGTATTTGTGGTCTGTAAAATATGATTGTTGTGATCATTTACACTGAACTTTTTTTGTTTGTTTGTATGTTTCTATTCTGTAGAACTAGTTAGCAAAATTCTGGAGTGTGCACAACTTCAAGTCGCTATATTTTATCCGTTACCATTTTGGATTTGAAAATATTACATGACTTGACTGGTGCTTGCTTATCTGGTTATCTACATTTGCTGTAGAATTTCTTGAGTTTTTGTGGTTCCATTTTTTGTTTTGCTAAACCAGATTCAAGATCTTTGGCAGATATGTATGTCCAAAGTATGAATGCATCCTGACTATTCCTTTCTTGGAGAGGAGCCTCCCAATTAACCCATTGGTTATGATCACTTTTCTTTTCAGAAGAAACTATACCGTTTGCGTATGAAAGCCTGTATAAAGCACTTGTACAACTTTCTGAATTTGAGAAACGTGCAAACTTAAGAGTCATTGAGTCAGAAGTACTGAAGGGATTGAATTTGGAGGATATCAAACAAGCAGGCGAGTGTTTAAAACTTCAAGATGGTTGTGCAAAACTTCAAGATGCTTGGCTTTATGAGACATGCACATTGGCTTTACAACTTGTTGTAGATCTCTTTGTTAAGTTTTACAACTCTGTTAACCCTTTGCTCAAAAAAGTGCTAATGCTGCTGATAAGTTTCATAAAATGACCTCATCAAAGCCTTGCTGGCATCGGTATTGCAGCTTTTGTTCATCTTATGAGCCATGCTAGTGGTTTATTTTCCGAGGATAAGTGGCTAGAAGTGGTTTTATCACTGCAAGAAGTAACTACTGCCACTCTTCCTGATTTCTCAAGGGTTCTAAATAAAATGAACAGTGTGCATGTGATTAGTAGCTCTGAAGTCTCTTTCAGCAAACAGGGTGAGTTTTCCGGATCAGCCATGCCTGATGATGAAATGGAGAAATCAAGCGAGCAGAGCCTGTATCTTGCCATTAGCGATGTCAAGTGTCGGACCGTTGTTCAACTTCTACTTATTCAGGTATGCTCCTCCCACTCCCGCAATGTTTCACATCTTATTTCCATTTGGATATTTGAGCATCATATTCATCAGGTTTATATTGGTATTAATTCGATGTCTGTGTTACCTGTCTTGTAGAGAGGTTTTGTTTCTCTCTCCCTCTCTCTTCTTTCATTGTTGATTTTTTCAAGTGTTATGAAAGATCTCATTTGCCAGGCTCTTAACAAATATATTGTATACAATGACGAACCATCTTTACTGATTTTGATATCTATGAACCTTGTCTATATTTGATTACCCATTTTATTACATTTTAGTATGCATTCTCTCTTTTAATGTTGTAGTTTGGATCTCTTCTCAGATTTGAGACAAATAGAGGTCTCATACTTGTTGCAACTTAGGATCCGAACCGAGATGGAATCCCTCGTGAGGACCCACTCATTTTAACATAGGTCCAACTGATGAGTTATGGAGCCTGATTCAGAATTTTTGCCCTTGCACTAAGGGGGGTCCGGGGGCTCTCCCCCAGTGCAGGTCCCGCTGCCCGTTCAGCGGGCGGGGGGCCGTGGGGGGCAGCGCCCCCCGTAAGAATTTTTTTTAGCTTATGTTTGAGACCCAGTGTCTTATGGATCAGACCCGATTTTTTACTAGCAGCTTAGTTAAAACTGCGCAAAAAAACCTTAATTTTTGGTCAAATGAGGACTTTGACCCTCATTTGACTAAAAAATTCAAGGCATGTACGCCTCGGCTTAAGGTGCACCTCAAGGCGTATGAGGCACATGCCTCGGGGTTCTTTATTTATTTATTTTATTTTTTACATTTGGCGACAGATTAGCGACGGATAATATCCGTCGCTAATATTCAACGATGAATTTTCAATGTTTTGTGGCAGATTATATTTCGTCGCTCATTCGTCGCTACAATAACGATGGATTAGCGACGGAATATAATCCATCACAAAACCAAACCAGTCGTTATTTAGCAACAGATCATGTCCATCGCTAATTAGCGATGGATTAACGACAGATAAATTTTGTTGCATTTTAGCTACCAAAATTATGCGACGGACGCTATCCGTCGCTAAACACGTTAGCGATGGATTTGACGACGGATAGCGTTCATCGCTAATATGCATTTTTCTTGTAGTGAAATGCGATTCTTGCTTTTTTTTGGATTATTAAGCTAGCGTTAGGCAGACCCTTACCAGTTACATTACATGTCCTGACCAGAAGGAAACCCATTTGGGGCTTTATCCTTCTAGACCATATCACAATCAAGGACCCTTAAACAATGTAACACTCTTTAGGGATCTATTTACTTTGACAATGCTGCTTATTTGCAAAAAAATTAACAATCTGTTCTTCGACTCGGATCTCGTTGAATAGACCCTCTAAAGCTTTGTTGAAGACCTACACAACGTCCTTCCTTGAGGATTCAATAATCAACCTAATTCCCCAAGCAGCATTTTCCATCATTTTCACTCTCTAACACCTACATTACACCTTTTTTTGTAGGCATTATAATGCATCCACTTATGCAGAAAAAGTGGAATAGGTTAGGATCTTGTGTTGTTCATGATACAAAACCCAACTTATTCCATATTTTTAGACAGATGGGTGGACCAAAACACCTAGATATAACAATTTTCTTTCCTTTCTTTCCCTTTTTTAAATTTTGAAAAAGAAGAGTATTGATACTTTCATAGGGTACCCTGACCCTGATGATCGATATGAGAGAGAGAGAGAGAGAGAGAGAGAGAGAGAGAGAGAGAGAGAGAGAGAGAGAGAGAGAGATATGATGGCAGGTAGGGTTGGGAAATGATCATGAGCCGCTCATGTCTTGGCTCATGTTTAGCTCATAAAGAGCTCATTCAAACTCATGAATTAGGGTTAACAAACATGAGCGAGAACAATCAATGTTTGTCTCTGCTCGGCTTGTATAGACTTGTTTATTAATAATAAATATATTTTATATTATAGAATGGAGATGGTGGAAGTGTTTGGCATGCAAGCAAAAGTTTAGAGTGCAAATCTTATTGCTTACAAGTTTGAAACAATTATTTATTTTGTAAATGAGCTAGTTCAAGCTTGGCTTAAGAGGTTTAGGGTCTAAATTCTTTTGTTTTCAACCTTTAAATTTTTTTTTTTTTGTAAATGAGCATGCTCATGCCCGGCTCATTTAGCTCGAGGTTTCCATGAGCTTAACACAAGGCACGAGCCAAGCTTGAACACCCTTTGTTGACTTTGTTCGGCTTGTTTACCAGCCCAATAGGCAGGTGCTATCTCCTTTCTGCCCATGATGTTTCCCGTTCATCTGGTTTGGGTGACTGCACATCCCTTGCCTCGGTGCTGAAGCTGGGTGTAGTCCCTAGTGCGCAATGGGGGCTTAGTCCTTTACACCAATAAACTCTTTGAGTATGTGAGGTGGTTCTATCCCCTTTCACCTTTGGAAAAGTTTTGGAGCACTTCCCTCCGGTACTCAATTTGGCTCAAAATCTCTTCCAAAATTGCGTGGGCTAAAGTTTACAGTACCCGGTCTTCTTTTTCTTTTTTTACCGTAAGGTAAAAGACCCTGAGAATCATGATGAACATCTCCAACGACATTGATGTGGGTCTCATCTTCTGTCTGCTGATTGTATTCTTGTTTGGCTGATGACGCCTTGTTATCTGCCACAACATTTTTCTGCCATTAATGAATTATTTTTCCTTCTTCATAAAAAAAAACAAACAATTGATGTGGGAACCATAGGCTGCCCCCAGTCAGAAACCACAGATGGGCCTCGTGAAACCGAAAAATACAATACAGAGAAAAGACAAACAACAAAAGTGAAGCAGCAACGACTGAGATTTTGTTATCACCAAAGATGCTGCTCAAGTGAGCTGAACCTGCTGATATATGATGGCAGAGATCCCCCTGCTTTTAAGGTTGGGTCTCTCTCTCTCTCTCTCATGACTCTCTCCCATCTCACCAACCCATTTTGAATAAATGCCTCATAATTGCTATGTCCAGAAACCTAGCAAATTTAAGATCATACATTCATTGCAAGCTGCAGAAGGATCCAGCAACCACGAAATCAAGATGAATGCATTGAGAGACTTCGCACTGTAAAAGCTCGCACCACAAGTGGTGAAAAGTTATGTTTGCCACCATTTGGAACTTGACCAAGTTCACGAACTGGGATGAGTTTTATCATTATCAGTTCCAAAATTAGAGTTGGTGAGCTGGGTGATGGTTGTACGTGAGCGTGGTCCAGTGTCCGTGGCGAACACCTACAAAGGCGGCCTTTTTAATATGGGGGCATCCACTACGTGGCACCCCCAATGTTGGTTTGCCCGAACACTTTGTAAGCGTTTGGGCCCCAACACTGGATCTGCTTCGCATTTCATAAGATTCAGATTCTCATGCAAATGAGAGAATGAATCTCATTGGTACTGACTAACCCAAACATTAGAAAATGAGTGGTGAGAAACCAACTCTTATTTGTAGAGGTAAATAGGAGTTGTTTCCTCATTTAATTGAAAATCAGAATCACAAGGGCCTCTTGCGGTTGTGAATCGTATGTCAGATTTGGAGTAACATGTGGCCCCAGCAAAACCAAACTTACCCAAATGGATAATATGCATCATTTGTATCTCATGCTGCCTAACTATTTGTAGTGAGCTTGTGACATCATGCAACTTAAACGCCTTAACCCGACCCACCTAGCCAGGTTCTGTGGAGCCCTTTTGGGCACACGCATTATGCCATTTGCTCAACTTTCAAACAGTTAATATGAGACAATTTCGAGCGGTTTCTTATGAGGGCCTGTTTGGAATCTAGGAACTGGGAAAGGAACACGTCAAAAGTGGATCCAGGACCGGATCCACCAAGTCTGCTTAAAGTCCGAACAGTTGGCACCTCCATATTTCTAATGGAACACGAGCAAGTATAAGACGATCTGATCTAAACTTTTTGTTGATAGTTTTGAGTGGACGTGGCATCGTAGAGCATCTCACTAGCTAGCAGGATCCGCTTGATGGCTTAATATCGCAAGGTTGCATATTAAAAATTAAAGGATTACCTATAAAAACATGTGTTTTTTTCAGAATCACGCTTAAAAATAAATTTATATTTCAAAATCATATATACTTTGCTTTAGCTTTAGTATTCAAATTCATACACCTAGAAACTATTCTTCCTTTGAGGCTTTAACCATGGTTAATAGTTAATATTTAATAAATTCAATACCATACCAATTTTACCCTCATTAAATATACTTCTCTTTAGCCATCTTTACCCTTAATACAAAATCTCTCTCTCTCTCTCTCTCTCTTTCTCTCTCTTATAACTAACTCTTTCTCCCCTCCCCTCATTCGGTACACATTCCATGTTCATTTGATTTGGTGGTGGAAGATGAGGGTTAATGCAATCTAGGGAGAGATAGGGGCTACGGGTGGTTTTAGACGGAAGAAATAGAATGGGAGAAAAAGGAAAGGATACATGAGGGTAAAATTGACTTTTTAAAGGATAAAATCATGAAGTTATTTGAAACCAAGAAAGTTCAACTTTTTTTTTTTTTGGATTGGCAAGCTGGGGTTAGGCATACCCCACCAGAGAAAATGTGAATAATACAATCACAGTTGTAAATTTGAAGGATACCAGTCTGGTGGTTTATTCTTCCAACATCAGTCCTTCCCTAGAGCCCCTAGCCTAGCAAGATCAACAGACACATAAAGCTCATCTTTCGGGGTCCAAACACACTTGAAGCCTTGAAACCTGCATAATAAACAATGACCTTAGGAGCAATAGCTTCTCTCCCAACACTACCACCTCTCAGTGCCTTTGTGGAGATATTCACCCCATCCTTCCTCGAGCTCTCTATAATAACTTGGTGATGATCACAGCCTTTGAGAATCTCTTCCCACCATATCCACTCCTGCATCACCCCTTCTGACTTCCAAGACAAACAACCCACCTTGATAAACCAATCTTCACTATTCCGCAGTCTCCAAATTTGATTGAACTGACTATAAACCTTCACTATTCGGGTTTAGGATTCAGCTTGGGTTTGAGAAGAAAAGGAAAACAGGGAGGATTTGGGCGAGACGTAAATAGGGGAGTGTCGACCTTGGCTTGAAAAGAAAAAAGAGATTAAGGGTGGGTTGGTTCCCTAGTGGGCCCCACACGACCTATTCATAACACTAAGTCTGAACCCACTTGAAAAACTAGTTCCAAATTAAAAATAATAATTTTGTTTTTAAACTTCAAAATATATTTAGGACCTATAAAATCCTTTAAAAATATTTATTTTAACAATATTTTGTTAGGCATTTTGACGAAATCAATGTAGCTATATGATTAAAGTTACCAAAATACCTTTCATTAGAATTTCTTTCGAAAACTACCAAAATGCATCTAGTTAAGTTCAAAACACCTACACAACAAGAAATTTATGGATTAGCGACATACGCTATCCGTCGCAAATCTGTCGCTAATCCGTTTAGCGACATATTGGCGATGGCTTATCGATGGATAGCGTTCGTCATAATTTCTTGGTCGCTAATTCACAGCAGATTAGCGAATGTCATGATCCGTCGCTAAATAAGGACTAATTTAGTTTTGCGACGGATATATATTGTGATCATCGCAAAAATTTTCCTCTCGTAATATTCTCTCTCTTCATGCTCTTTTCCTTTCCAACCTTTATTTCCTCATTTTGAAAGGAGAAAATAAAAGACAGAAAAGAAGAGAGACGAGAAAAGAAAAGAAAAGAAAACAAGAGAAGATGAACTCTTTTGCGGGGTCTCACTTGACCTTAATTTGAAAATATTTGAGAAAATAACTCGCCTCCATTTTGAAATATTTGCGGGAAAACTGAGAGACGGGATTCGCTCGTCGGTACGAGGTTTGACCGTTCCTGGCGCCTTTACCAGGGGTAATCGAACCAAGGGTCGAATTCATGCATTTTGTTTTGCCTTAATATTATCTAAGAATTTATCCTAAGTCTAAATGCACAAAGAATTATGCTTGTGCAATGCAAGGATGTATGCTCTTTTGAAGAATATTTTGAAAAATTTTTCAAGTTTTTCTTGAGATGAATATGATAATAGAGTGAAGAAATGATTTCTAACTTAGAACTTTAAAATTTAAAGTTCTAAGTTTTTATGGAATAATCAGAGCTTGGAAAAATGAATCTGGATCTTTGAAGCTGAGATAAAAGGAAAAAAAAGGAAACTTCAAAGTCGTGAATGGAATTTTGAATTAGAGTTTAGAACTCGGATAAAT
Source organism: Nuphar pumila (assembly GCF_984573655.1). NCBI lineage: Eukaryota > Viridiplantae > Streptophyta > Magnoliopsida > Nymphaeales > Nymphaeaceae > Nuphar > Nuphar pumila. The sequence goes on along the minus strand of NC_143252.1, from coordinate 135,864,083 downwards.
GTTTGAAATGGAGTTGAACTCTGGCTTTGAAGTTTGAAATCAGCAGGAGATTTGGAAAATAGATTTGAGAAATGGAATTGATTTTGAGAGTTGAAATTCAAGATGAAATTTGAATTCTGGATTTAGAATCCTAAATGGGAATTTAATCTGAAATTTGAGATCCAATGATAAAGTTGAATTCTGAATTTTAAATGGAATTGGATCCAAGATTTGGAATCCAAGATGGAATTTGGATCTGAAGTCTGAGATCCAAGGTGGAATTGGATCCAAAATCTGAGATCCAAGATGGAGTTGGACTCTGGATTCTAGAATGGACTTTGGATCTGAAGTCTGAGATCCAAGGTGAAATTGGATTCTGGATCCTATACTGGATTTTGGATCTGAAGTCTAAGATCCAAGGTGAAATTGGATTCTGGACCCTATATTGGATTTTGGATCTGAAGTCTGAGATCCCAAAAAGTGAAGATTTATACTTGGAAATCTGGATCCAAGTTGGGATTAGGATCTAACTTTAGATTTGAATTTTGAAAGTCCAAATGGGACTTCTGAAGATGAATCTGGGTTTTGAAAACCCAGATTTGAATTTAAAATTTTAAGAAGGGTCAAGTTTTGAGATTCAGAATCAATCTCAAATTTTGATTTTGAATTTGAAGGCAAGAAGATAAAACTTGATTTTGAAACATAAGATAACTTCAGAGTCAAATTGAACTTTGAAGTTTGGATGTTGATTTGGAATTTAAAATTGGAATATAAACATAATTTTGAAATTTCAAAGTCAAAATTGGACTTTGAAATTGAATTTTTGAATTTTGAAATGGGATAGAATTGAATTTGAATTTGTAAATAAGATTTGATTCGAGAAATGAGAAAAGAAAGAATCACTTAGAATTTTTTTGAAAAGGGAATTTTGAAAATATGATGCAATTTTATCTTAAATGATGAATGAATTTAAAAGATTTGAAATTAGATTTTGAAAAGTTATTCCATTCTTTAAATGAATTAAGAATGAGGTTGAAGATATAATATATCCCTGACTATGGTCATTGAATATATCATATAATAACCACATTTAAATTCAAGTGAAGAATAAAATACATTTTTGGTGCTTTTATACAATTTAAAATGAAATTAACTCTCAATATATCCTGACTATGGCCATTGGTATATATATTGAATTAATTTTAAATTAAATTCTGATAAAAGAGAAAAATATTTAAAGAAAATATGATGATTTTTGAAAAAGGATCCAGTGTGGATCTAGTGTTATTTTATAAAAGATAAAAATGCTAAGTCTTGTTTACATCCTGACTATGGCCATTGATGTAAATCATCAACTTAGGATTAATTTACCTCTTACGAAATGATGTACGTGCCATTCGTGGTCCCATTTGTGAGATTTTGAGAAATAAAGGCAAAAAGCATGAAAATAAACAATTTATGATATTTACAATGCTCATTCATTTTATCTAAGACAAAAAATATAAATTCTCATTCAGATCTAGCTATTACAACATATGAAATCAAATTTACAACTCCCAAATAATGACTTTTTTTTTCCACACATTTCCTGCAAAAACAATTGGGTTAGTATGAAAAGAGAAGGAAAATTTGCACACATAGATGTTAATCGATGAAGTGCTCATGTGTCGAGAGATGAATGATAAAAAAAAATGAAGAATGACATTACATATCTATATATACACATGTGCATGCCTATATACGTACGAATATATGCATATATATATATATTCCTATATATATGTATATACATACATATATACATATATATCACATGTGACATATACTTAATGTAGATAGCTGGGAGTGATATTGAGGTTGTGGGAATGTCAATATGGCAGCAATGAAAACACAGGAGGTTATATAGGTGAAGGTGCAAGTAAAACATACATGTGCACAGTGTGGTGAAAATGTTATCATAAAAAAAAAAGTGACTGTTGAATGTAATGCCATAATGATACAACAAATGATAAAGGTATGGATTCTGAGCAATGAGTAGCAGGTTTGGACAATGGGACAGACAGATAACAATGTTGCAATGTATTGGAGTATTGACTATATAGATGTTGTTGTGGAAGGGGAGCAATGAGGAGAACATGGTGGTTGTGACAGGATACGCTAATATTGCTGCAAAAGATTTTGAAAATGAAAGCAAGATGCTTCAACCAACAAACTTGAGGGTGACGTGACAAGTGGATTTGGAAATGACATAATGGTGAGAGGGCCACTATCATACAGATTGCAGGGAATGAATGGCAGCAGAACCGAATGATGCTGCTGCAGTGTTGTGACAACTGTAGGCCATATGCCTTGGTGGTGTACCGTATGTGGTTGTGCCAATGTTACAGCTGAAGCTGCTGGAATGATGTGCTGAAAGTGGTGAAATCTAGCAGATGAACTGGGGAAGTGTAGGGGCTAAAGTAAGGGTGCTGAGGGTGGATGAATTTGAGCATGCAAGTGAACATGCGGCTGTGGTGGATGCTGGTGGCAAATGTGCAGAAGTGTGTGGATAGGCAGTGTTATGATAGTTTTTAACTGTGATGCTGTGCAGCAAAGGTGTTGGTGAACATAACGTATGACAGTGAGGGAGTGAGTGAATGGTGGGGATGATATGGCAGCAGATTTTCTGCAAAACAATGGCAACAAGGTGGGTGCTTAACGTGTGTGTTGCAGGGTGCAAGTGAGAGTGAGTTGTTGTGCAAGGTGAGCCTTGTTATGACATAGTGTTAGTGTGGGTGGCTGGGTAAGGTAGGCAAAATGGAAAAAATAAAACAATGATGCTTAGCCTTTCCCACAACAGTTGCACTGCTGAGCTTAACAATGAATACACATCTAGCTATTTCCCTTTACCAAGGCACAAATTGAAAACATGTGTTGCTAACATGTGCTGCTGTGGCATTAACACTAAAAGGAAAAAGAGTCCAGCAGATTTAGAACTTTGGACAAAGTTAAGCTGAACTCCCCTGTTTCCTGGAAACTGAAAGAGGAATTCCTCTCTTCTTGCCGACACTTGTTTTGCAGAGCTTTTTGAAGAAGAGAGCTCGGATGAAGGTGGATTGTGATGGATGCTGCTTCGATGAAGAAACACCCGATGATGCTGGAGGAGAAATTGCAGCGTGAAAGGTGGATGATTGTATGAATCGTTAAAGAGAAGATGGATCCAGTAGAGAACTCGATGCCTTCCAGGAAGAAAAACACGATGAAGTTGATGGATTGTAATGGATGCCCTTCAAAAACTCAGAGACCTCTTCTTAAAGGGGAAGTAGAGGTTTCCCGCGAAGGTTTGTTGCGGATGTGGGGTAAAAAGCTGTGATGGCTGTTGAAGATCGACGGTGGTGAGGGCCCTCCTGTAATGGAGGCTTCCAGAAGAAAGATACGTGGGAGAGGGTCCGTTGTAAACTTTCTTTTTTTTCAAAAAGGAGGTTTCCTTTTTAAGAAATTTTTGTAAAATGGTTTAAAAAGTGAGGTTTTTAGAAAAATCAACTTAAAAAGTTTCAAAACCATTTGTTTTCTTCGTAGTTTTTCCAATTTTTTGGTTTTTGTGTTTATTTTTCATTTTTTGCACATTTTAGAATAAAATTCTAAAGTTTCACGAGAAGACAAAGATTAAAAATAATTTTTTTTGGTATTTTTGCCAAGTATTTATAAAAGGGAGTTTTTCTGAGAACTCAAGGCGATTTTGAGAAAATTTCTTCAGAAAATGGATTTATATCCAGATTTTTAGGAAATATTCTAGGTTTTCAACCTCGAACTGAGAAATATAAGGTTGGGGATCCAATAGAGTGCCAGATGAACTACCCGAGCCTTTTAAAACCATTTTTTGGTATTTTTATAATTTTAATTTGAAATTTGGACAACGAGGCTCAGATTTGGATTTAAAACATTGGGTTTGGATCCAGAATTGAATTTTGAGTATATCAATATGGAATTCAATTCATAAAATCTGAAGAACGATTGAAATTTAGCTTTGGTCTTCTCAGAAAATGGAACCAGGGACAAAAAGGTCTTTTTGCAAATCTTTGAAAAATTTGGGGTGTTCACACATATCTGTCGCTAAAATTTCACGATGGATACGTTTCCGTTGCTAAATTCTGTCGCCCAATTAACGACAGATTACATTTCGTCATAAAACATCGACTGATTCAGTTTTTGAGACAGATTAATATCCGTACCTAATTCGTCGCTACATTTGTGACATATATTAGCGACGGAAAATATCCATTGTTAATCCATCGCAAAATTTTTAAAAAATAAAATAAAAATTTATTTGAAATATAAACATAACGAAAAAAAATTCGTTATACAATTTATATAACCTGTGTATAAAAAACAAAGTCTACATAAAAAACACATATACAAAGCAAGTGCAACAAATTTAGCAGAAGCTATAAGTGAAACAAATTTAACAACCCACTATAATCCTCGTTAAGTACAAATTAGTTACAAGTGAACATATACAAAGAGTTTTGTTTGAAACAACAAGTACGTACAACAAATTCAATACATGAATCTAATCATCGCCAAGATTTGAAGCATCATCCTCTTCATTGTCTCGATCTGACCCTTCATCCATGCCTGCATCAGCTCCTCTACATTAATCATCTCCAGCATCCTACAAGAGAACTGAAATGTTAGTATCGATAAACAAAATATAATGAAATAAATTATATCCAATGCACCTAATCTAAGGAAATCAAAGTAACATGGCTGAATGACACATAGACTAACAATAAAGTGAAGAACATTAACAAAATTCAGATATGTGTTCTAAGACTGACAAAAAAAAATCATAGTGATTCAATCATACAGATATGTGTTCTAAGGTTGTCAAAAAAATGCCATAGTGATTTAAGCATGCATATATGGTTTATAAGGCTGTCAAATAAATGCGTTATGTATCACAATCATGCATATATGTGTTCTAAGGCAGTAAAAAAACTTTCATTATGATTCAATCGTGCATGTATGTGTTATAAGGCAATAAAAAAACTTTCATAGTGATGAAATCATGCTTATATGTGTTTTAAGGTTGTCAAAAAACTTTTATAGTAATTCAATCACGCATATATGTGTTATAAAGCAGTCAAATAACTTTCATAGTAATGAAATCATTCTTATATGTATTCTAATGTTGTCAAAAAACTTTTATAGTAATTCAATCATGCATATATGTATTATAAGGCAGCCAAAAAACTTTCATATTAATGAAATCATGTTATATGTGTTATAAGGCAGTCAAAAAACTTTCATAGTGATGAAATCATGCTTATATGTGTTCTAAGGCAATAAAAAAACTTTCATAGTGATGAAATCATGCTTATAATTGTTCTAAGGTTGTCAAAAGACTTTCATAGTGATTCAATCATGCATATATGTGTTATAAGACAGTAAAAAAACTTTTATAGTAATGAAATCATGTTTATTTGTCTTCTAAGGTTGTCAAAGAACTTTTATAGTAATTCAATCATGCATATATATGTTATAAGGCAGTAAAAAAACTTTCATAGTGATAAAATAATTCTTATATGTATTCTAAGGTTGTCATAAAACTTTTATAGTAATTCAATCATGCATATATGTGTTGTAAGGCAACAAAAAAACTTTCATAGTGATGAAATTATGGTTATATGTGTTCTAAGGTTGTCAAAAAACTTTTATAGTAATTCAATCATGCATATATGTGTTCTAAGGCAATAAAAAAACTTTTATAGTGATGAAATCATGCTTATAATTGTTCTAAGGTTGTCAAAAGACTTTCATAGTGATTCAATCATGCATATATGTGTTATAAGTCAGTCAAAAAACTTTCATAGTGATAAAATCATGTTTATATGTGTTCTAAGGTTATAAAAAAACTTTTATAGTAATTCAATCATGCATATATGTGTTATAAGTCAGTCAAAAAACTTTCATAGTATTGAAATCATTCTTATATGTATTCTAAGATTGTCATAAAACTTTTATAGTAATTCAATCATGCATATATGTGTTGTAAGGCAGCAAAAAAACTTTTATATTGATGAAATTATGGTTATATGTGTTCTAAGGTTGTCAAAAAACTTTTATAATAATTCAATCATGCATATATGTGTTATAAGGCAGTAAAAAAACTTTCATAGTGATGTAATCATGCTTATATGTGTTCTAAGGTTGTCAAAAAACTTTTATAGTAATTCAATCATGCATATATGTGTTATAAGGCAGTAAAAAAACTTTGATAGTGATGAAATCATGCTTATATGTGTTCTAAGGTTGTCAAAAGACTTTCATAGTGATTCAATCATGCATATATATGTTATAAGGCAGTAAAAAAACTTTCATAGTGATGAAATAATGTTTATATGTGTTCTAAGGTTATCAGAAAACTTTTACAGTAATTCGATCATTATAGATGAGGTTCACCTGATTTACATGTTTGCATGTTTTATATTGAGATTTATGAAATAAATGTATGCAATTGCATGATTTTGATTACTGATGAACTTTGGTGCATATACCAAATTAGAGAGTAAGTAATGTAGTTTGTTTACCTTTATGTTTATCTGTGTTGAATGTAATCTGAATTTTTGGGTTATATGTGTCTGACATGATTAATTACATACTTTGTGTGTTTGGAATTTATTTCTTTGTCTATATGGTAGAGTGTTACTTACTGAGGCATGTTTTTTCAGGCAATGAGTAAGTTGGGTGATGCGGCATACTTGGGGTGTTGCAGAACATCCAACATATCTCTACTTCCGACGCTACGACTCCGGGCTTTTTGTTTTTGGTTCTTGGGCATCCTAGATATTTCGGACTTTTGATCTATTCGCTAAGGCTCTAATTTGTTAATATTGAATATTTCAATTTAATGAATGGTTTGTTAAACTATATGTGAATCATGTTCATGTGGTTAGTTCGATTGTAACCCACCCAAGTTTATTAGGGTTTGCGCATGGTTTGAAAATCACTTCTGTTGTTTTAAAAAATATTTCCGCAATTTTTTTCCAATAAAAATTTGGGTTGTTACATTGTCCTTCTAGAAAATCCAAACCAGGTCATTGAAGTTGGGTTCCAACCTGCTATGTTTGATCCAAGTGAAGTTGTACATGAACCAGATCCCCCTCCTATAGCTGAGCTTGAAAGCCCTAAGTCTCCCATTCACATTCACAATCGTGTGGAGTCAGCTTCGCCTAGTGGTTCCAAATCTCTGGGAATTAATCTTGCAATAGATCTCTCAAGTCAAAACCCAATCTGGACACACCACATGGATACAAGGTCCCAAGATGGCACTTTAAAGCCCAGATTGTTCATGGCTGCTAAACATCCTATACCTATGGGTATTTTGAGTGAGGTTTGTCAAGAGCAGAAGGAATCAAGCTTGGTTTAGTAAAGCTAAGAATGATAAAAATGTGGTACCATGCCATAGATGATGAAATGAGAGCCTTACACAAAATTCATACTTGGACCTTAGTTCCACCCAATTCAACAAACAATCTAGTAGGCTGCAATTGAGTTTATAAAGTCAGGAAACATGCAGATAAATCTATTGCTAGGTACAAAGACAGACTTGTGGTTAAGATGTATGATCAACAGGAGGAAATAGATTACTTCGAGACCGTTAGTCCCATCATCAAACCCACTTAAGTTAGAATGGTTTTATCTCTAGCTACCAACTCTAATTTGACAATTCATCAATACGATGCGAATAATGTCTTTTTGCATAGTTTCTTTAAGGAAGATGTCTACATGTATCAATGATAAGGGTTCAAGAATAAACAATTTTCAGGTTATGTATGCAAGTTAAAAAGAGCTCTTTATGGTCTTAAGTAGGCTTCTCATGCATGGTTTAAAATATTTAAATTTTATTTGATAAATTTTGGTTTCATTGGGTCCAAAGCAGATACCTCTTTGTTTATCCAGCATAGGGACAAGGAAAAGATGTTTGTCCTAATTTATGTGGATGATATAATTATAACAGGCATAAATTAAGAAAACAATTTATTTTTTTGCCAAGAATTCTCCATAAAAGATTTGGGTTCGTTACACTACTTCTTAGGTATTGAAGTTATTCAGGGGTCTTGGAGTCTATTAAAAGAAAATACATTATGGATTTACTGATTAAAACAAGCATGGTTGAATGTAAGTATGTGGTTACACTTCTTGCAGCTAATACTTCTTTTTTAAAATTTTTGAAAGAAGTGTTGAATGATGTTACTCTTGGGCCTTGCAATATGCAACCTTCACCAGGTCTGACGTAGCCTACTCAATTTATCAACATAGCTTGTCAATTCAACTGACTAAAAATCAATCATTGAGTCCATGTGAAGTAAATCCTGAAATGCTTGTAGGGGACTATTAATTTTGGTTTATATATCAAGAGAGGTAACTCTCTTAGATTATTGGGTATTTGTATATATCCATAGAGGTAACTCAATTAAGGTCTAACTTGTATCTATTTTACAGGCTTATCAACAGAGGGTCCACTCCAAACTCTCCAAATTGCACCAAAACAAAAAGTCTTCTCTTGGCATTCCAACAATACCTGCCGTTCACTTTTAGCATTTGCAGGGTACGTACGTAAAGTGTGTGAATGTTGTTGCGTTTTAGAATTGCTTTCTTTACAATTCCTTGTTGGGGCCCGTAAAGTTCAGGAGAGACAAGAAACGCGCTTATGAGTGACATGTGCGGTCCTTCCTTTCAACCATGCATGTCCTTGGGTGTCTTTCTATGACCAACGTCAGAACGGATCAGGTGATTTGACAAAGCACTTTTCTTTTGTATTTTGAAATCACAACCGTCCATGCCTTCAATCACTGCAATTCACTGTACAGACAGTTGGGCGCACCGAAAGTGCTGATGTCACCATTTCACAACCAATTGATGTCATGAACAATGGTGATTTTCAAAACAGAAAAAAAAAATTTGTCTTTTGTCAAATCACGTGATCCGGCTAACGTTGTGTCTTTGATGCTAGCTTCATCCTCAAAATATAATATAGAACTAGTCCTTTATTTGAGGAGGGCAGTCAAAGCATAAGAAAGGATGAATGCAACTGCCTGCCTTTGTTAATATATAACAAATGATTTCACATTGTATGCAGCGATTTGCCTAGCAGCCATCCATCTTGGTATTTCTTGAAATGTCCGCATCGGCTGCTGTGCCCATCTCCAACAAATGGCAATTGCCAAGATGGATGGCAAGCAGCAGTGAAGCATGCAGCTCTGCTGCAAAAAAGTTGACTTCTTTACATATAGTCTCCAAATTTACAGCAAATTTGTGTTTATTAAATTTTAACCACTTCATTTTTTTAAAATTTTTAGGTTACAGTAATACCTATGAATGGTTCACAGCAGGTAAGAGGTGTTCCTGACACCCCCCTCCCCCCTCTCTCTCCGTTTGTGCATGAAGAAATGCATGACTAGGTAAGAAGGCAATTTTTTATATATTTTTTTATGTTACTAAAAAAAAGAATGGTAAGGCAATATCAGAAGAGCAGCATAGTTAATCAAATACGTAACAATAATTAATTACGAGTGTCTCAACCGTCATTAAATAATATATTCAGAGATAAGAACATAGCATTTCTTTTTCGTTAAGAGAGCTTGCCAGTCAGAACCAAACTTTTCTGATAATTTTAAAATTTCTCAACGCAGCACATTAGATGAATGGAATGTATAACGAGACATTGAAACTTGATTTAAAATTTCTCTAATAATTGATTTAATATCATGATAAATTGTTATAATGATCATGTTATTAACTGGGCAATCTGCTGCCAAAGCTTTAAGGATTAGATCAACCCTCACCAAAAGAAAGTTGGACTCTAGCTAGCCTCATTTTCAACCGTTTACCATAATGTGAACCATTGAAAAATATTTCGTGTTTAACTAGAATTAAGAAGATGACTTCTTCTTTAATAAAAGAAAAATATATTATAGTAAAAAGACGTCGAATACAAAAACCAAAGGGATAGCAATTACCCCAAGATTTTATTTTTTCTCCCAAGTGGGTTAGTCAAAAAATGGCCAGCTATTAATTAGTTTTTTATTTTTTATTTTTTGTTACTCAAACTAGGATGTGAAGGGGTCGGGTCAGGGTTGACTTGGCCAAACTCGCCCATATGTAACTAATAACTCGGTTCGTGTATTGTTGGGTCACGAAAATAAAATCTCAAACCTGGACCGATTAATTTTAGAATATATATATATATATATATATATATATATATATATATATATATATATATATATATATATATATATATATATATATATATATATATATATATATATATATATATAATACTTTGATCGCAAAAAAGCGAGGTCGGGTCAGGTATCCGCCAAAAATCATGACCAACCCAGCCTGCATATTGTCATGTCCGGGTCGACCTGAATATTATTAGAGTCAGCACTTTCCATGTCCGCACCTGAAAATTAGGGTTTGGGTCTGGCTGCGTAGCTGATACAAAGTAGGTCTGTTGACAGCCGTACTGAAAACCTAATTTTCTATGTTTTGGGTTATAGATCTGTTTTTTTTTTTGTTTTTTGCATACTACGCTTTCCAAAACCAAGCTTTAAAGCAAACGTTGGTTCTTGAGAAACTTGGTTTTGCTTCCTATCAAGGAGACCAATGACACTTTTTTTTTTATTCATTGTCTATTGCAAGGGAAAACTGTGGTCAGGTTGGGATACTTTTTAGAAACTCCCACGGAGCTATGATTGCCTCACACGGCAACTTAAAATCCCGAGGGCCACGGAAACCAATCCTATCATTTGAAATAGGATGGGTTTTATCATACATTCAATCTTAGTCATCCAGCAGAACCATCTAGCCATTGATTGGATGGTTAAGATTGAATGTATCAAATGATGAGATCCGTGTTAGAGGACCACCCCTGTCTGTTTACAAGGAACAAGGTCTCCACCCTCACCCCGTCTCAAAATCTGGACCTTTATCCCTGCACAGGTTTGCATCCAAGGTCCAAAGAGGGCGAGGTGGGGTGGGACCCGGGTTTTCCTCGGTCCATTGCCGCCGGAAAGCGTAAGTTCATCCATCCCCGCACGGGTTTTGATTTTAACCTCCATCCCCATTTCATGTCCTCCATCCCGAGTCCAAATAGGGCGAGGCTGGGTGGGAGGGCCTGTTTCCCCTGGTCCACTGCCATCCCTACAAGGGATCCACGTACCCTACTGAGTATCATAGCTAGCCTTGTCATCCTTCAGCTTGAATGCCTTGAACTGACTGAACTAACCAAGGCCCTGTAGGCCGAATAAAAAATCCTCTTTTTCACCCTTAGCTTTAGGCTTTGTTTGGGAGCTGTTGTTGGGAGCGGTGTTGAAATGAAATCGGTGGATTTGGCAACAGCATCCTCATGAAGCTATAGACATTTCTTAAATTGACCCATTTATAACATCATCTCCCCTCCCAATATTGCTCGCATTTCCTTTCTCCTCTCAAAATGGTGACTCCAATCAACAGAGATGCTTGGGATTTGGTGAATCCCGGGTCTACGGCTCCCAAACAGAGAGCTCTAAAGGCACCAGAAAATCATCATCTAGTGACAGATGGTAGATCTGTAATTTATTTTTTGGAGGGATAAGCTCATTTCCAATATGAACTAAGACGACAACAAAACAATAACGGCAGGCCGATAAAAAAAATAAGAAAATATCGGTTAAAAACAAAAAATATTTAAAGAGATAATGCCGAGGATTTAGTAAGATGTGCACGATAAAGTTAATTTTTACTAAGCGACTAATTTTTGGAATAAAAAAAAAAAAGGAAAAAGAGTACCACACGGGTTCGTAATATGACCATGATACCATTTTTTGAACACGTGGAGAAAGAAAAGCAGTCATCCATCCTAATCAGGTATCGTTATTTTGAGGTCAAAGCTGACGAAATGAGCCGTTGATCTCGTTCATCTGATGCCTTTCATCCATGCGGATGAACGGCATCCCAAACACCATGAATGGATTCCACCTATATATCTCTTAGGTGGGTCCCACCCGTTGATTCACTGGATGATCATCTCTAAAGCGTGCAAAACGAACGGCTGAAGACAAAGGCAAAGCCATGGTGTTTCGTAATGCCATCATCACATGGATGAAGTACATATGAAGGACCGCTGACAGTTACTGTCGGGGTGCCCCTTATCTGATCCTCACTGTCTCAAAATTATCACACGTGCAGACATTTTTATATTTTTTCCTTTACGTTTACGACATTCATTCTCTCTCCTCTCTCAAGCGTTTTAAATATGGTTTATGTAGGAAAATTTTAATGCAGAGTTAAATCTTTTGCCTGTTATTTCAAAAAGAGATTCATAGTTTTTGAAAGTACGTTTCAAGACCCAACTTTTAACTAAAGTTGTCCAATAAAGAGGCCTCAAATGATGCAACTCTGGTTAAACCCATTTTTTTTTCTTTTAAAAAAAATCAATATGAATAAAGAAGAAACAAAAAAAAAAAACATAAGAAGTAGGGTCTCGATTGGCAAAAAAAAAAAAAAAACGGAAAAACATTTGCTACTCTAGTGGGTAAGAAAAACCCTAGATGGAAATCATATATTAGAGGATGTTGTTTTGGCCAAATATAATCCCATGTATGTGTTCTACATGGTAAAAATAGTAAGAGTTGATCTTAGGATCGTATTTTTTCAACATAAAATATAATTTTTTAGGGTTAACATATTTAGCACATTATTTTTTTTTTAATTTATAACCCAAAGAAACCACACTTGGCACGAAGACCTGGTGACACGGGCTCAACCTGCCATGGCCTAGGTTGTCTTGCCGGCAATAGGACCCCTGCCCCCAGCATATGATATGCATTGGCTTGCGCAGAGGGCGATGCCCATGAAAATCGATCCTTTACTGCCCGTCAATCTGTCAAGGCCCCCACCCCACTAGGCCAGCCCCTCTTGGGGCTATTTGGTACATTAAAAAAAATAAAAAAATTGTTTGCTTTTGATTTATTTTTTTTATGATGAGCAACCCTTACCGAAGCGAGGAAAACCCCCGGTGGGTCCTCACGACCATCATGCTTTACATGGCCCACCTCTGAAAGGTACGAACACAGTTGAGTGCCAGTGGTGTTTGTCCCGGTGCCTTAATTAAGCACCCTCACAACCACCCTGCTGGCCATGTGCACGAGCCCCCACGGTGGTTGCTTTGGGTTTTTCAAAACCTGAAAAATCTGTCATATTGGAATCTACTAAACCAAACATGTAGATCACAAGGGTTAGCTCTTTATTTGATAGTTTTAGTCGAAATATGGGTCTTGAAATGTCTTTGTGGAAATTTTGTTTTGAATATCATGCAAATGGATAGACTCTACACGAAATTTCTCTATTTTTTAATTGCAAAAAAATTAAGTAAATTAAAATGTTTGTGGTTGCGAAATCATGAATGGTGGAGTGCAATTATGGGCCAGGTTGCAGCTCCTGGTCCTCAAGTTCGAGCTGGTATGTGAATAAAAAGAGTCGGTGTGTGAACATTTGTGAGCATGGACAATGACCAAAGCCCCACATGCTTGACTTCAAAATTATGATTGTGATTGAATAACTCTTGCTAACCCTCCAGGAAGTTTCATCAAGTACACATGCAAACGCTCCCTTTTCCCATATTCTCCCCCTATAAATAATGCAACCCTTCTTTAATACACTTCAAATTGCAAGGCCTATTCATTTGGCTCAACACAGAGGCCTATTCAAACCCACACCAACCATCTCTCTCTCTCTCTCTCTCTCTCTCTCTCCTTTTGATCTGAGATCTAGAGACATGGCAGCAACATCAGCCGTGCCACAAACCGGGCGACAAGCTGACGATAAAATGATCACCATTCTAAGCATAGATGGAGGTGGAGTCAGAGGGATCATTCCAGGGACCGTCTTAAGCTTCCTTGAGTCACAACTACAAGTAAAATAGATATATATCCTTTTTCTTTCACCACTTGGTGTACTTCATAGATTATGGGCATGGACTTGTTAGCAACTAAGTATAAATAAGTTTGTCTTATTTCCCTTTTTAAATTTTTTTTCTTTATGTTGCAAGACAAAAGAGAGTTTGTTTCACTTATTAACGAGTATGTCCTTTCCTCGTGCGTTTATTACTATGGACTTTGCATGTTTTGATTTGGATTTTGATGAATAAAATGATTCATTTTGTTTTCCAAAAATGATATGAACTTGTTAATTATTTTGACAGAAAAGCAGAATTTCTTTCAAGAATAGAGAGTGATGATTGGGATTGCTGGTACAATCAACTGATAGCAGATCCAACACTTGGGCCTCGTTAGAAGAGGTCGGATCAGGTGATATGTCAAAGCACAAACTTTTGTGTTTTGATATCACCAATGCCCGTGGCCTTGTCACCACCGCTCATTCTTTGCACGAGAATGAAGGCCATGGATGGTGGTAATTTTGAAATACAAAAAAGTTTGTGTTTTGGCATATCTAGGGGTGGGCAATGGGCCCGGGGGGGGGGTCCGATGGGCCAAGTCGATCCGGCCCGCCATGGGCCGTGTTTGGGCCATGATTTTAGGCTCAGGCCTGTTAGGTACCGGACCAAAACTCAGCCCGTTATATATGTAGGCCAGGCTTGGGCCAGCTCGCGGGATATAAAGCCGGCGCAATGGGCCTGAGTTATTTATTAGTTTTTTAATAATATAAAATTTTAAAAAATTAACTATTGCATAGTTACTTGGTAACTCTTACTATTTACCTGATTAATTGCTTAAGAGCTCAGCCTGTTGGACTTTAAGTGCGGCCCGACCAAGAGATAGCCCAGCCCGTTTACTAATGGGCCAGGTTTTGGAATGAGCTCGGGTTTGAATAGCAGCCCATGACCCAGCCTGGTCCGACCCAAATTCATTTGTAAATAGTAATAATTAACAAGTTCCCAACTTTTCATGTACCCAACTAATTATCTTTCTAGTTCTCATAGAATTGAATGCAATTAATTAGATAAATAGTAACAGTTACCAAGTTATTAATTTTAAAAATTTTATATTATTTAAAATTAATAAATAACTCAATCTCATCAGGTCGGTCCGAGCCAACCCGAACCCGGAAGCTCACGGGACGGCCCAGACCCCGGCTGCCTGGCCCGTTGCCCACCCCTAGATTAAAGTGATGGAAGGTGCTGATTTCAAAACACAAAAAATTGTGTCGTCAAATCACCTGATCTGTCTTCGGGGCAATGGTGCCACGGTGCTCTACTGGGCACAAGGCACGTGGCATCATTCAGGGAGCCAAGTACTTTGCTAAGCATTCGGCAGGAGTATTGGACCAGGCTGCCAATCAATGGAGTTAGTATAACATGAATCAAAGCTGGCACATAAAAACATCACCAAAACGGAATAATGTCCGCATTTTCTTCAGTGCATAACCCATTCATCTACACCTGAGCTGGACCATTTTGCATGCCTATTAAAAAAAAAAGTTGGGCTTTAAACTGATCTGATTAATAAGATCACAGCTATTTTTCCTTCAAGAAAAAGTATGGACTTAATACTGATGCATTATTTTCTTATTGGATAGGAATTGGACGGGAAGGAGGCGAGGATTGCTGATTATTTCGACGTCATTGCCGGAACCAGCACAGGTGGTCTGGTGACAGCCATGCTAACTGCACCTGGTTCAGACAACCGACCACTCTATGCAGCTAAGGATATCGTCTCCTTCTATCTCAAAAACTGCTCCAAGATCTTCCCTCAATCTAGGTATAACCAACACATCAAATGTTAATTACTTCACCTACTAAATTTGGTCATTGCAACATTGGAGGCCACATGGTGGGATCCTTCTTATGTTAATTCTAGCCATCCAACCAACAGTTAGGATTAGTCCACATTCTCAACCAGACGTGGACTCATCACAGTCATCCAGATACACCACTTAGATGGCTAAGATCATGCAGTATAAGATCCTAGGACATCATATGTCATAAGATAGGATCCTTTTCGCAACATTCATGTGCTTCATATATATCAGTTCGTATAATTTTATTTGTATGGTGAAACAGACGCCCGTTGAAAAAGGTCAAGAGGCTGATACGTGCAATGGTTGGACCAAAATATGATGGTAAATATCTTCACCAACTCATCAGAAGCAACCTTGGTGATACCAAATTGCACCAAACTCTAACGAATGTGGTCATCCCAACCTTTGACATCCGACTCCTTCAACCCACTATCTTCTCTTCTTTGCAGGTTAGCATCATTTGTTTTTGATAGGTAAGATGATGTGAAAACTCAAATTGGAGGATTGAATTGGTGATGCTGTTGTTATTTTTCTCAGCTGAAAAAGGTTCCGACGAAAAATGCATTATTATCTGACATATGCATCAGTACGTCTGCTGCTCCCACGTACCTTCCTGCCCATCAGTTTGTAACCAAAGATCAAAAGGGAAAGACGATTAGAAGCTTCAACCTCATTGATGGAGGCGTTGCTGCAAATAATCCTGTAAGTCTTGCTTTAGACACTCGATTATATGGGGTGGATAGTATCTTTTATTTAGAAGTAGAAGAAAAAAAAAGTTGGACACAATTTTCAAAAAAAATAACATTATTTTAGTTTGAAAAATAAAAGTGAACTTTTAATCATAAAAAGTAATTATATATTTTAAAAAATGCCTTTGTTTTTTCGGTATCTTAATCGTTTCAATAAGTTGAATCCTACTAGTGTTTGAAGAAATTCAACTTAATGTTAATATGTTTTTTTTCGAAGGAAAAGATATATCGGGTTCAAAGTTATAGTTTAAACCTCCATTCCCCTGCATATTATTTAATTATTATTTATTTTTGTGTAGACTTTTGTAGCTGTTAGTGAAGTGACTCGAGAAGTCCATCAACGAAATCCAGATTTCTTCCCGGTTAAACCTACAGATTATGGAAGGTTTCTGGTTATCTCTCTTGGAACAGGAACATCCATCCCTCAAGAAAAATATAGTGCTAAAAGAGCTGCAAAATGGGGTGTTATGGGATGGCTGGTGAATGGTGGGAGCAGCCCTTTGATCAACACTTTCACTCATTCCAGTGGAGACATGGTTGATTTCCATGTCTCTGTGTTCTTCCAAGCACTTAAATCTGAACAAAACTATTTGCGAATCCAGGTATGCTAAATATATGTATATATATATATATATATATATATATATATATATATATATGTATATATATATATATATATATATATGTATATATATATATATTGATGAAAATGAACATTGCCCTGCATATTAAGCTTGCAAACCGCATGAAAATAAGAGCATGTTTGTATGTCGGGTGGGGAAAATCAAAGAAATGATAGGTACATGAAGTTTCATGTTTTTGCTGCCAAACGCACACTAGACCATCATTCATGAATGGGATGAATTTCTTGGATGGTGCATGAATTTTTTCCCAATAATCTAATTTAGGAAATTTTTGAATAAAAAAACTAAAACTTAAATTTTAAATATTGGTTGTTATTATTGTAGATTAAAATTTTACAAATATGCAATAAATAAATTGATTCAGACAAATTAATGATTCATCCATGCACCAATTCCGTGTGTGTAGGGATGGTAGTGGACGGGGGCGGTGGCGGGGGACAAGGTCTCCACCCTCGCGCCATCTCAAAATCCTGCCCTCCGTCCCTGCACGGGTTTTGATTTTAACGTCCATCTCCACCTCCATTCCTGTTTCATGTCCTCCATCCCCGGTCCAAACGTGGAGAGGCGGGGCTTCGTTAATTTCTCCTCGGTCCATTGCCATCCCTAAAGAAGGATTGGGGAGGGGGTGGGGTGGGGCGGCGATCAGGATGGGGACGGGGTGGGACAAGGGAAAGCTTAAGTCCATCCCTGCCTCCATCTCTGCACGGGTTTTGATTTTAACCTCCATCCCCGTTTCATGTCCTCCATCCTCCAGTCCAAATTAACGGGGCGAGGGGGGGGGGTGCTCTGTTTCTCCCTGGTCCACTGCCATCCCTGCGTGTGTGTGTGTGTGGTTGGGTGCATGCATGTGTGCGGATTCATAAGACTCCTTAAAGCAAGAGTTTATGAAATTCATTGTTTGATCAATCTTTAAATATATGGGTATATATAGGTTGAAAATTTGGCCGGAGATACATCTTCAGTTGACGTATCAACCAAGGAAAACCTAGACAGCTTGGTGAAGCTTGGTGAAGCCCTCTTGGAAAAACCAGTTTCACGTGTGAACTTGGTGACAGCAACCTATGAACCCGTAGCAAACGAGGGCACCAACAAAGATGCACTTATCAGGTAGATGTTCTTGCAATTTTTTATATCTGATTAAAATTTTTAAAACTGAAAGAAAGTTTGATGATAAAGACTATCATCAACCGAAACAAGTACTCTTCACCCATTAACAATGAGATTTTATGTCTTCTTGGCTTCAATAATGCTGTACTGTAATCTTTTCACTATTAATTTTACAATATCTTACTCATTTAATTGTTCAAATTTGAAGGTTTGCAAAATTACTGTCTGAAGAACGGAAGCAAAGGAAATTGCGATCTCTGAAGATGGCTCACTGAAGATCATTTTGAAGTGTTATTCTTCTTCTTTGTGTATGTCATTGTATAATCCAATTTGTTCATTGACCATATTTCATTTCATTTGTTCAATTGCTTTGTAAGCTTCATTATTATATTTCATCTTATATGTATAAAAAAAAGATATACCTTTTCTATTTCATTGATGTTTGTATTACCTTTATAACCCCTTATTATAAATTTCTGTTTATCAAGGTACCTCAACCTCGTGCTCTACATCTGGAGATTTTGCTGGTGTTTCCATTTCTATTACTACCATTGATATTTTCAAGATGAGTTTTTTTTTTCAATGATGGAAAACCCACCCTTAAAATCAGAAACCTAGTCGCGCTGGCTAAGCCTGCACACTACTCGTTATAAGGAGTTGCCAAGCTTTGGCTGAGCAAAGGTTTATCCCTTGCTCACATTAATGCAAGAGGCTGATGCTCATGGGAATGGAACCCAGATCACTCTTATAGCGGCCAAAGCCCCTTCCACTGCACCAAACCCCTTGGGGCTTGCCAAGCTGAGTTTAATTATGATGGTTGTAACGTTACAGGGGACTCTGAATGTACTCAATTCTACTGCAAACATATAAAGCCCTATTTTCAATTTTAGTGGTCAAAACGGAATGGATATGGGATGGATCATGCCATATCCAAATCTCTGCCTAGATCCAAATGATATCCGATGTGGTAAGATTGAACCTAGGACCAAAATATAAATAATAGTGGATCCTAAGAGAAGGACTATGATCAAGCTTTTTACTCATAAAAAAAATGAAAACAGTTCAATTATTTTTCAAATATGGACATACATCTGACTTAAACATTGACCTAAATCCAATCCAAGTCCTAACATAATACATTTAAGTAGATCCAAATAAGATCTAATTGAACATTCAGATCTCATTTTAAGATCCACATCTGAAAAATGATATATTGGATTCCAATCCATATATCAAACGAAACCTGATCCATTTGCAATCCTGATTATTATAATAAAGTTGCAAGTCTTTTGAGGGATGTTGCAAGTTCAATAACCAAAGTCAAGCGCCACATTGTCAAAGACTAGGGATGGCAGTGGACCCGGGGACAACGGGGCTCCGCCCTGCCTCACCCCGTTTGGACCGGGGATGAAGGGCACAAAACGGGGATAAAGGTTAAAATCTATCCCCGTGTGGGGATGGAGGCGGTGATGGACTTAAGCTTTTCACGGCCCCACCCCATCCCTGTCCCAATCCCCGCCTAGCCCCTCCTCGCCCCCGTTTGGACCGGGGATGGAGGCGGGGGTGGAGGTTGAAATCCATCCCCGTGCAAGGATGGAGGTGGGGATGAAGGTTCGGATTTTGAAACGGGGCGGGGATGGAGACCTTGTCCCCCGCCCCGGTCCACTGCCATCCCTATCAAGACAATGGGAAGCTATCACAGGTGGGCAAGGGGGAGTACTCATAGAGGTTTACACCTCGAACACCGAAACAGGGCAACATTGCATCTCTGGACCCGTAACAGAATGTCTCAATCATAGCAGTAGTTTCTCTTTGATATAAAAAGAAGAAACAAAGTGTTCACAATGCCAGACAAAAATGATGCCATTGATATTAGCTGATAGTGATAATAATAATAGTTTTTTTTTTTAATTAGGGGAAAACAATTTATTAATAATCAAATATGAGAATACGTGATTAGGCCGATGAGGCGTTGGCAATCAAAAGAGAGATTAGATTAGGACAACCCTGGAACAACACACTAAGCCATTCGATACTAGAGTTAGACCATCTAGGGGGTGTTTGCTTCACGCTGAAAGAAGCTTCACACTGCAATCTACACGGAGCCTCCTTCCACAGAAACAGAGTCTGACCACCCTCCCATGGGAAGCGATTCCGCTGAAAGTGGGGTGGTCACATTGATATTGGGGTTGTCTTTTTGCAATGAAATAGAGTCCACTGTTTGCTTTTCCACGGTGGGGGAGGCACAAAAATGCTTCAGGCTTTGTGTGTTTTCACGGAAACCCCACCATTTCTGTGACACACAAATACACCCTTAATCATAGCTAGGTGAAAGGCATCGACAAGGACACATCTGTTTAAAGACTGAAGTGTAGAATGCTCTTCTTTGAAAACTTGGCATTTCGCTCTTTCCAGATAATCCACCAGATAGATAGTAACCAACATCCCCATACAAAATAGCATCACTGTCAGGATTTGAATAGAGAATGAACTAGCAGCAGGTCTCTGTCAAAAGAGGCCTCACGAACAACCATATCCGACAACTGCCAAACCTTATGGAATATGTCTTGAAGAAATGGGCAAGACTAAAAGAGGCGCGAGGCTGTTTCGACGTCAAATTCACACACATAACTGCAACTAACAATATGAAAACCTCTTATACATAGGCTGTCATGTGTAGGTGCCTTGTTGACGAGGATTAACTAAGCAAGACATTTTGAATGCCCAGTTTGTCTAGAGCCCCAAATGCATTGGATGGGAATCTGATCTACATGAGGATCGAGAAGCAAAAAACATAGAGAAGACATGGTGAACTGACCTGTAGCTCGCACTTAAAATTTCAATTCAACACGAATGCTTCAACATATTGAAATATAAAAGGAGGATAACTTAGAAGGAACTCAACAAGCAATCAATGATAACTTAGAAGCAACTCAACAAGCAATCAATTGGAGCCAAAGTTGGAAGAAATCAGAAATTTGCTTCTGTACGAGGAGAAACAAGTCCAAGTAGTGAGTGGATTTTACACTTGAATGGGAGGGAACTCTAAAGAAAAATATTTTTGGCCGAGTCGTGGTGGTTGAGAGATAAACAACTTGTGTGTGGCATTTAGGATTTGTGGTCCAAAGCATAGTTGTCATAAATAGGGTAAGGTACTGGTACAGGTATATGAAAGTTAAAAAAAATTCAAGTATGTTTTGGTACAAAATGTATATTGAGACCACTTGCAAAAACTTTTTTGAAAGAAAGTTTAAGATAATCAGCATTTATTCATATCCACAATTAATGAGGTATCACTTGTAGCTTGTACAAAGCATTAACAAGCATCAAAGAAGTTTATCAAAAAAATGATATAGACAAATCACATTCTTGGGTCGCTAGACCAAGTAAGACTTGTTGGGCCATTTAATTTTTAATCTTTCTTTGAATTCCCATTTGATGGTAGCCAAGACTAGCCCCACTAGAATAGATTCATCCCTCAATATTATAAAATTCCTTTCCAACCACGCACCTCACCATACAAGAAGAAGCCAACAACATGCAAACACCCACTTGCTGCCTTTAACAACCATTTCTTTGGGGCAAAATAAAGTCCCTAAGTGTTACAATGTTCTGCCAAAATAATATAACATTCACCTAGAAAAATCTGAAAAAGTTTGTTTATATATGAACACTGCACAAATAAGTGTTCGGGCGATTCCTCTGCTTGCACCCATAGTGAGCATTTGCTTCCCAAGTATATGCCTTGATTCTTCATAGTTAAATCTTTTTTGACTCCATTATTCAGTATTAACAATCCAAATGAGCAGCCTCTTGTAGGTAGACCCTGCCCCACAAGGCAATGACAGTCCAAGGTGCGGCGATAGAAGCAACAAGAATCCAAAAGCATGAGGATAAAAAAAACTTATCTGTACTAAAAAATTTCCAAGAAGTCATGTCCTTTCGTTAGCTTGATTTGAGAAAGGAGTTGTATGAGAGAGAGCCATTGTTGTAGTACCTGTGCATTAGGATGTCTCCTCAAAACTATGTCCCATGATGTGTTAGTCTTACACGTAGAGCTGACTAATTGATTGGTGCCTTTCATCACTTGAAATATCAATGGGTATTCCTCTCTTAGTGGTGATTCTTTACACCATACATCCCCACAGAAAATAGTTGAGTTTTCATTTTTTACTTGGATTTTGACAATTTCCAAGAAAATACTAAGTACCTTTTGGAGACCTTTCCAAAAACCAGATCCCCTCTTTCATTTGTTGTTTTCACAACATCTCCGTGGCCATCCATGTAAGTCATATTTGTTTTACATAACATTTGCAACCAATAAACTTTCAGTGGTGAAGATCCACCACCATTTAACGAGCAATACTTCATTAAATCTTCCATGATCCATAACTCCAAGGCCACCTACTTGCAATGGTAAAGCAACATGTTTCCAGCTTTTTATGATGTGTCCCTTTGGCATGGTTTGGATCAGCCCATATAAAATTCTGGATCAATTTTATTAGCCTCTTAACAACCTTCTTAGGCATTGAGAATAGCTGCAAGAAATGAATAACCATTGATGATAAAAACAAATCTTACCAATGTGATATGCCCCGTAAACAAGAAGAACCTAGCTTTCCAAGACTGAATCTTAGAGTTGATGTTACAATCGATGGTCGACCAGTGTTTCACCCGAGTGATGCCCAGGTCTAAAGGGATTCTCAGGTAGCGCATTGGTAGTTCTCACTTCTGACACTTGAAGATAACAAATGCAATATGTTGCAGCTCCTCACCACTATCATTGAAAACTAAAATCTGACTTTTGGAACCATTTGTTTTTAATCCTGATATTCCTGAAAAACATCTTAAAATCAAGCACAAGGAATTCAGATTTTGGACCGATGCCTGCCCAAAAATAATAAAGTCATCTACAAATAGTAGATGTGACAAACTTGAGGCACACAATAAAGTGATTCCTTTGAAAAATCCTTGTGTTAAAACATCCTCTAACATTACACTAAGACCTTCCATGGTAACACCAAAGATTAGGGGTGATAGCGGGTTTCCTTGCTGCAACCTACAAAATGGTTTGAAGAATTGATCTCTTTTCCACTGATGGAAACTGCAATGGAGGCTGAATTTAGGATCGATTGCATCCATTGAATCCATTGAATCCAATTCTATCCAACATCAATCTTCTCCCATAATTGAATTAAGTAGGGCCAATTTATCGAGTCAAAGGTCTTCTTGAAATCAATTTTCAATAATTTTAGTAGATGTACGTGGGTGTATCTCATGAGATACAAGTCTGAAACGTATGCTCATCTCAAAAGATTCATTAATATGATTGAAAATCAATTCAATACCAATGTCTTAAATCTTAGATTGAATAATGATACTGAATTATTCTTCAATAATATGCAAACGTATCTCAGAGGAAAGGGAATTAACCACCAACACAGTTGTGTCGCGACCTCACAACAAAATGGGGTTGTTAATATGAAGAACTTTCCCTCTATGCAAGATTAAAGGAATAAAAACTGTCTTCCTTAGGCTGACAAGAAGTTCAATACTAGCCTCAAAATCTGATGTAATAGATAACAAATTTTGAACCGACCTCCCTTTATCACAGATGTAGAATAACACATCATCCGTGAAGAGGGAGTGACTACAACTAAAATCTTTAATAGAGATTGAGGATATGAAGTGATCCCTCTCAACTTGGTGAAGATGTCCACTCAATCTCTCTATCCCTAGCAAGAAAAGAAAATGGAGATAGGATCCCCCTGATGAATTCCCTGACTGCTAGGTAATTCAGAACCAAGTTCCCCATTCATCACCACAACAAATTTATGGGTGGATATATCACATTATACAATGTATCCACTCTATAGCAAACCCAAAACAGAGTAGAGTTTCTTCTAAAAAAGTCCAATCAACCCGTTCATAGGCTTTGGCAAGATCTATTTTAAATAAAACAGACAAAGTTTTGCTATAAGCCATGGGATCAATTAACTCATGGGTGAGAAGAATACTCTCTTGGATATTGTTCCCCCTTCAAAAAGGCCCTTTGGTTTTGAGAAGCAAAATGCTACAGAATAGGTAACATATGGTTGACCATTATCTTGTTAATAATCTTATAGATGACATTACACAAGCTAATGGACCTCAATTTAGAAAAAGTGTGGGCATCCTCTTATTTGGGAAGAAGGATAATGCGAGTGTTGTTTATGCTAGTAAGTAATTTACCCTTGACAAAAAAGTCCTTAGCAGTCACACAAACATCCTTGGAAATAATATACCAAAAGATAGAAGCTACCTGAGAATCCATTTGGACAGGGGGCACTATCACCATCAATATCAACTACTGCTTTAGAAACTTTCTCATCAGTGATAGAGGAAAGATGATTCATTTTCCTCTGTGCGGACAACAAACTCCACGGGACCTTCAAAGCAATTGGGGCTCACATTGGTTTTGGTAAAGACATGAGTGAAGAAGTTATTTGCCTCCATGAACATGGACTCTCTATTAGATACATAATATCAATCCTCATGTTAAAGCCAGTGAATCTATTTTTTCTGAATATTCTTGTTGGTAAGAAAATGGAAGAAATATGAGTTGTGATCCCCCTCTTTAAGCCATCTGCACTGGGATTTTTGACACCAATTTGCCTTTTCAAGATGCATGATTTCTGAAAGTTCCTCTTGTAAAAGACTCTTTTCCAATGGCTGCAAGATTACATGAATCCACCTAAGATTGCAAGTTGGAAATATCTGAATTGATGCTTTCTTTATGGGTTTGTAGACACCCAATGGAATGCTTCCTCCATTCCTTAAGATATTGACGCACTTCAACCAGTTTATGAACTGTAGGATGCATAGGGCAACCTTGAATCAGTGTAGACCACGCTCGTTTCATAACCTCATGACATTCTGGAATTGAAGCTCATGAGAAATACTTTGAAGGCCATGGAACTGAAGATCGTCTACTAGCCATCAATAGTAGAGCATTATGATCTGATATGGTTTTGGGCATAGCGACAATGGATGTAGCAAGATACTTAAAAAAATCTGTCAATTTTACTCTCCCAAAATCTAGATCATAATTGCTTGTTGTGCCAAGTGAATTGGCAAGAAGGATCATCTAATTCCAGAAGACCAGCCCCACTTATAAGTTGGGTGAAATTAAATCAGTTGCTCCTAAATGATGGCCCGTAGAATCCCTCTGTTCAGATAAAGCACAAGTCACATTCCAATCTCCCACTATCACCCAAGGAGATTCGATGGAATGCTGGGATAAATCACGCCACAAAGAACTATGATCCAAGTAACTATTCCTCCTATAAATGCCAAAGACGATGATAACATCCTTGCCATCATCAACCAAAACCATCAACAACTGATCCGAACACTAAAGAATCTCCAATTAGATGCTGCTAGGCCGACACAAGCAAATAATACGGCTAGCAGAAGCATGCTCGAAGTTTCCAACTATGTCATAGTTGAGAAAATACAAACGAACAAGTAAGAAAGCTTCAAAAATCTTTGTTTCCAGCATAAAAACATTATCAGGTTGGTGCTGGGACAAAATCGGAGATTTGGCAATGTGCTTAGGCTCGACCGAGCCTACATACATTCCAACTAATAAGCCTCATGGAAAGACTCATCGACTTCTAGAATTTAATAAAGATTCACAACAGGGTTGGAAAGAGGGAGAAACCATACTGTAGCTCGTGTTCATAGTAGCCACCAGCATTGCTTTCGATATGGACAGACCACGATGGCGCTGAAGACATTCTGACGAGTAGAGAAAACTTCATATAGAGGAGAACGATGGGCATCGAACGTACGTCCCTTGTATCCAGGGGCGTAGCTAGGATTCATGTGGGGGGGGGGGGCAAACAGCAGGGGTGTAGCAAAAAAAAATTTATTTGTGCGATAGTCGGGGGTTCGGGGGCAGCGCCCCCGATTTTTTTTTTGAGATAAAATAAAAAATAGCTACAATTATTAATAAAAATCTATTTCATATGGACAAATCAAACTATTTGCTGCAGTCAGGGCTGGGATAGGACTGGGCGGAGCTACAAAAATGGATTAAAAATCTATTTCATATGGAATCAGGGCTGGGGTAGGACTGGGCTTTAAAAAAAAAAAAAATTAACTGTTTCGGGAGGCAGAACTGGGCTACAGCCCAGTCCTGCCCCCCTAGCTACGCCTTTGCTTGTATCGATAGTGTTGTTTCACTGTTTTGGGAGAAACATGATTCTTCTGCTGACCCGGCCATATCAGTGGAACGAGCATTTTCTTTTTTTGGCTGCTCGCTAGCTAGACACAAAAATGAAAGATGAGACTCCTTGGTAGAGCGAGGGACAGGGGCGTAGCTAGGGGGGGGGCAGGACTGGGCTGTAGCCCAGTCCTGCCTCCACAAACAGTTAATTTTTTTTTTTTAAAAGCCCAGTTCTAGCCCTTCCCTGATTCCATATGAAATAGATTTTTATCCATTTTTTAGCCCAGCCCAGTCCTAGCCCAGCCCTTACTGGAGCAAATAGTTTGATTTGTCCATATGAAATAGATTTTTATTAATAATTGTCGCCATTTTTTATTTTATCTCAAAATTTTTTTTTTTCGGGGGCACTGCCCCCGAACCCCGACTATCACACAAATTATTTTTTTTTCTACACCCCTGTTTGCCCCCCCCCCTCACATGAATCCTAGCTACGCCCCTGGCGAGGGAGATGTGGAGTCAGAAGCTGAGTTGACATTGGAGGGCCCCTGATCAGAGACGTGGATGCCCATTGGGCAGCCGTTATCCAATGAAGATTCTTGGATCCCGTGGAGGTTGCCATCTGAGCCACGTTAGGGTAGTTATCACCCGTCTAAGTGCTTCCTGTGAACATCGACGTCGGCTGGCACTCTGATATCTTCTTAGTGGTAACTGTCACCCAAAATTTCAAGTTTTTGGGGTGGACGAAAAAATTGTTGTCATTGAAAGCCTTATGACAGAGGCATCATCCTGCTTGATATGAGGATCACAGTGTTCTTCAGGGACCTCTTCTACGTCCATGGAGGAGTCAGTCCATTTGTCGGTAGAGGAAGGATTATTGTCGAAAGCTTTTACTGGTCTCTTATTTAAGAACCACAAACCTATTAGTTTGCCTTAATTTGTTGTTGTTTATGTCCTTCGGAGGGTTTGAGTTGCTGATATAAGAAAATTAGGTTTCACTAATCCTGCTATGGAGCATCATGTTGAACTGAAGGAGATGATCATCGGACAGGGCAAGTAGAGGTTGAATGGTTCATGGATCTACAAAGAGAGCAATACTTTATTTTTTGCTCATAAAAGATTTCCTAAGTGAATGTTTGATGATTGAGGATCGCAATTTCGATTTGTGGTTTCGACACAAAATCAATGGCACCGATGCATAAATACAGGCAAACACACAATGCTCCAATGCCTTTGTTTGACTATCAACATCAAGCGGGAGCCCTGAAGGAACAAAGCTATTCCTTCAAAGACATCCCTAGTGTAATAATATTCGACCGACAACCCTGGTAGTCGAATCCACAAGGGAACTTAGTTAGATACTTGAAGCTTCAGTTCCATTCTAGGAAGCCATTGGTGGGCGACCAAGATGCATCCCACCACATTCAAAGGCCCGTCATGCATTATTTGTGTCATCTCGTCCATGTTATTCAATCTGATCAATAACAACCCATGGTTGAGAACGAAGAATTTGATTGAAGAAGCAAAACTCCATAGGAAACTGAGTTCCTAAAAAACGAAACGGTATTCCATGTGTTTGTAAGGGTTATCGCCCGAGAAACCAGCCAATAAAGTCCATCGAAGAGGCTGCATCATTCCGTCATGCCTTTCAGGAGAAATCTCCATATGCATGTGATCTCCATGCTTCACTAATGCAACCTTAGGAGAAGAGTTTTCAGTAGTGGTTCCCTCCACCACACTGGCCCATGAACAGGGAGGCACCCTGCTCTTGGACTATGTGAAGCATCGTGGCATTCATCACCCTTCGAAGGGGAGCGGGGGTTGCTAGGGGAGTCACTCACTATCTCTCCATTAGAGAGCCAACTACCTTATCTTGATCTTCATTATACAAAACTTCATTAGGACAACCCCTAGAGCTTTCTCTTATGTACACTAAACCTGAACCATTCTCTTGTATGATTCTTGAATCTTGTGTCAGATCTGCCTTCAACACCTTTTAGTGGCCATTTGAATGACAAGGGCCAAAACCTTGTGTTTATCTAGCTAGGTTTTGTGTCAAACCAGGTTATTGGCAAACCTGGCTTGCAAAAAACCAGCCCATGTTCAGTTGCTTAGGTTGTCATGAACTTCTTGTATTTAAAGAGCGCAATCCGTCTTTTATAAAGGAAATGCATCTCAATCTTAATAGTAGATCTTAGTGTGGCCATGGACGTAGGCAACTCTCATGTGGGTATTTCTCATGTGGCTGCCTAATTGGCCAAAAAATTTAACTGTAATCGTTTTATTGTTCAAATATTCAACATAAATATTTGTTTGCTTATATGACAGACTGATTTACTTTTACCATTTGAAATTACTTATTTGTCTTTAACCATGGCTACCAAATGAAGAACTATGGAAGTGACATTCAATAGTCTTTTTTTTTGTGGAGAGGCAAGCCTGGATAAATTTGTTAACATTGCCAAAGTTGTAAACGATATAATAGGTTATTTGATGTTATCCTCTAAATATACGTTCTTTTAAGATATGTTTTTCTAGTCCAAGCAATTGGAACGAGAGATATAGGTCATATGGAAAAGATAGCGAATGTCTGGGTCCATCTTTCTTGGATGGGACACTATATACGACTATGTTAAGGGACCTGATAAAGCAATGAACAGATAAAAGAATACTCGTAGATGATGATCTTTATTGAGCGTGCGAGTGTATTTATATACATCATTCAGTTACAACATATAAGTAAATAACAACAAAATGATAAGGATAAAGTTTAAAATTCAAATTTGAATCCTGCAATAATCTTGGATTCTCAAGGATGGTAGTAACTGAAATTCCATCCGAGGATCACGTTCAGGATAGCCCTTTGATAGTTACCATTTTTGACACTACACCTCAAGTTGGTGCTCCTATGTCTATGAGGGCCAACTTGTGTGCTAGGTGGGCGAATTGCTCTCGTCCAAGGGACTTGGTAAAAATATCGACAATTTAATCCTTCGATCATACGAATGTAGTGCAAATCTCTCCTGCCTGAATTTTTTCTCTAATGAGATGACAATCTATCTCAATGTGTTTGGTCCATTCGTGAAAGACTTGATTTGCTGCTATGTGCATTGCTGCTTGATTATCACAACATAGATTTATTGGTCCTTTATGTCCAATGCCCAAATCTTTAAGCAAATACCGAATCCATGTTAATTCGCAACATGTTAATGCCATTGCTCTATATTCTGCTTCGGCTAGTGATTTTGACGTTGTGGTCTGCTTCTTAGTCTTCCAGGATATGGGGCTTTTATCAATCATAACACAGTAACCAGTAGTGGATCGCCGAGTCATTAGGCAAGAAGCCCAATCAGAGTCAGAGAAGCCTATTATATTGACCTTGCTTTGTGATGACATCATGATTCCGTGTGATATGGTTCCCTTTAAGTATTTGAGAGTTTGTACATTGCATCTTGGTGGGGAATCCTTGGCTCATTCATGATCTGACTCAAAATATGAACCGAGTGAACTATATCTGGTCGTGTAATGGTCAAATAAATGAGTTTGCCCGCTATTCTTCTGTATGACGTAGGGTCTTTGAGAACTTCTCCACTTTCATTGTCGAGTTTCAAATTTTGCTCCATGGGAAACTCACATGGTTTTACTCCTGTATATCCAACGCTTTCTAAGATGCCGAGTGTATATTTTCTTTGGGAAAGGAAGATGCCATCCTTGGAATTGGTAACTTCAATTCCTAGAAAATATTTGAGTTTGCCCAGGTCCTTTAATCAAAATTGCTCATTGATGAGTTCTTTTAGATGTGATATGGCCTGCAAATCATGTCCTGCAATGATGATGTCGTCGACATAGATTAATAAGAAAATTCTTTCACTGGCCATGA
The DNA here is from genome assembly GCF_984573655.1 of Nuphar pumila. Taxonomy (NCBI): domain Eukaryota; kingdom Viridiplantae; phylum Streptophyta; class Magnoliopsida; order Nymphaeales; family Nymphaeaceae; genus Nuphar; species Nuphar pumila. The sequence goes on along the minus strand of NC_143252.1, from coordinate 135,833,732 downwards.
TTTTCGAGAATAGAGAATAGTCGGCTTTGGATTGGAGGAAGCCCACGCTGACGAGAAAATCTGAAAGTTTGGCAAACCAGTTTCGTGAAGATTTCTTGAACCCATATATGAATTTGTTTAGTCAACACACAACGTTCTTCCCCTGTCGACTGAAGCCTGGTGGAAGAGTCATATAGACTTCTTCTTGGAGGTTGCCATGCAGGAAGGCATTATTGACATCAACCTGGTAAAGATGCCAATTAAAGATGGCGGCAAGGGCTAAAATACAACGGATGGTGATGACCTTAGCCACAGGAGCAAATGTTTCGTTGTAGTCAACCCCCCTTGTTTGTGTATAGCCCTTAGCAACGAGGCGTGCCCTGTAGCGTTCAACACGTCCATCCGAGTGGTACTTGATCTTGTAAACCCATTTGCATCCATTGGGATATTTGACGGGAGGTAAAGTCGTGAGGGTCCAAGTATTGTTTTCTTTTAATGCTTGAATCTCAGCTTGCATGATGTTTTGCCATTTATCATCTTGCATGGCTTGGTGGAAATTGGATGGCTCAAAATCCTTAATTAGGTTAGTGAGAAAACAACGGTGTTTTGAAGAGTACCTATGATCATCCAAACGTGAAACAATCGGATAATGTGTTCCTTTTTGCTTGCAGGGAGCAACACTCTTGTGATTGGTGTTGGCTTCAGGTAAGAGAGCAAGACAGTGGTAATCCTTGAGATGAGTAGGTGGATAATGATGTCGTGTAGATCGATGAACAGGTTGAGCCGAGGTTGGAGAATGGGCAGGTTCAGGCGCAGACTCAAAATTGATAGGTTGGGCTGGAGGTTCGATGGGTGTATGACTTTGGTTGGTATTGATGCCTGTATCTGGAAATGGATTGAAAGCAATTTGTTCATTGAAAGGTAAAGGGAGTACAATCTGAGATTCACCCATTTGGGACCCATTATTTTCTTGGTATGGAAAATTATTTTCATAAAAGCAAACGTCTCGACTAGTAAAAACGATGTGGTTTTCTAAGTCATATAATTTGTATGCATTTTGGCCAAATGGGTAACCTATGAATATGCATTTTCGGGCTCTTTTATCAAACTTATTGGTTTTATGGATGTTGTAGGCATAGCAAAGGCAACCAAAAATGCGGAAATGTTCATATTTTGGAGGACGATTATATAAAATTTCATAAGGAACATTGTTTGAAATCACATTAGTTGGTAATCAGTTGAGAAGAAAGGCTGCAGTCATGATACTTTCTCCCCAAAATTTAATGGATAGGCCGCTTTGAAAAAGAAGAGCACGAGCAGTGTTCAAAAGGTCACGATGTTTGCGTTCTACGACTCCATTTTGTTGGGGTGTGGCAACGCAACTATGTTGACGTTCTATCCCCATGTCATTTAAAAATAACTGCATTTCTTGTGAAAAAAACTCAATTCCATTGTCAATTGTATTTTCTTGATTCATATTCCAAATTGGTTTTCAATAAGTTTCACAAAATTTTTAATGATGGAAGAGGTTTCATCTTTGTACTTCATTAAATAAACCCAAATGGCTCTTGAAAAATCATCAACGATTGTTAGAAAATAATGGGCACCATTAAGGGATGCGGTCTTATATCCTCCCTATACGTTACAATGAATCAAATCAAACACTTTAGAGGTAGAAACTCCATTGTTGGGAAATGGAAGTCTAGAATCTTTAGCTAGATGGCAAACATGACAATTGTCTATGCGCTTAAAATGTTCAATGAAATTAGTACCAAGTAGAGAAGTGGTTCTAGAATTTGATGGATGGCCGAGGCGATAATGCCATAAACTGGATTTATCGATGATGGAAGAGTTGATGACTTGATCGGCTTGCTCAAGGATATATAGGCCACCTTGCAATTTACCCGTTCCAATCATAATCGTCGAGTGTTGGTCCTGCAAGATACAAGAAATATCATTAAATATTGCATCACATTTGGAGTCAGCACACAACTTGGGTATGGAAATAAGGTTGAATTTGAATTCTGGCATATATAGGACATTTTTAAGGATGAGATTGGGAGTGATAGTTACGGTTCCTGTGTAGGTGACATTAGCACAGGTTCCATTAGGGAGGCCGACGGATGAATGAAGGGGTTTTTTTGGTGACTCTATCATTATCAAGTTGTTGCATATGTGGTCGGTGGCTCCGGTGTCCAGAATCCAAAGTTTGTTTGAAATAAGACAACAAGACAAGTTTATCTTCATGCCTAATACATTCGCAAGTGGTTCGGTTTTACCTTAGTTGGCCTTGGTCATGAGTTCAACAATTTGTTTGAGTAGTTCAGGACTCACTTGATTGTTGTTGGGCTTGCTTATGGTCTGGTTTGTGTTTGCTGATGTAGTGACATTTACCTTGGGCCTTGAATGAGCATTAGAAAAATTCGTCCTACTTGGGAACCCCACCAAAAAATAACATTTTGCCTTTATATGTCCCAATTTACCACAATGTTCACATTTCATTCGAGGTTTCCCTCGTCTTCGTCCTTGATGTTCTCTGTAATTGTTTGGCAAAGAGATATTGGTAGCAATAGAGTCTGTTATTGGTGTCACTACGCTCAGTTCTTTATGCTTTTCTTCCTGTATTAGGAGAGAACAGGCTTTGACCGTGGTAGGCAATGGCTCCATCAATAGGATTTGGCTTCGAACTTAATTGTAACTTTCATTCAACCCCATTAGGAATTGGATTAGTTGATCACGTTGTTGCAATTCATACACTTTCTTTATAGCACCGCAAATACATACATGCAAGGATGTGTAGGAAGCGAGTTCGTTCCATAATGCTTTGATCTTGCTGTAATATACGACAATCGACTGTTGCCCTTGTCTATAATTCAAAATTTGATGTTGAATTTGGTACACTCGTGGTGCATCAGCTTGAGTGAATCGTTCACTCAATTCGACCTATACTTCAGCCACAAATTGTGCATAGATGACCGTTGCAACAAGATCCTTATGTATGGCATTTAAAATCCAAGACTGAACGAGGTTGTTGCATCGATTCTAGGCTGCAACTAAAGGGTCTGACGAATCTGGTTTTGGGATTGATCCATCGATAAATCCCATTTTGTTTTTGGCGCTTAATGCCATGATCATGGCAATCCACCATGTGGGGTAGTTATCTCCCGTTAAACAATGAGAAACGAGCATGGTACATGGGTTGTCTGAATGATGGATGTAATATGGGCTATCTTCCGCATTTTCTTTGTTTTGAGGTTGAAAGTATGTTTCAACGTCTTTGCCTGCCATGGTGCCCTTAGGATGAAGGTAATGCAGCTTCCTTGGTGCAATACGTATCTTCGATCTTGGAGTATGGTGGGCAGATGCTCACATTAAACTTGATTAGGCAGGGAAAGAGTGTCCGATGCCTGATCTCACAGGCCTCAGCAGAAAACGTTTGGGGTCGCTGTTGTGATCTGTGCGGAAGCAACAAAGATGGTTCAGCAACACACGTAAGATCCAAGATGACGACGGCAGAAAAGGGAACTAAAAGAAACCAGATGCTTTGATACCATGTTAAGGGACTTGATAAAGCAATGAACAAAGAAAAGAATACTCGTAGATGATTATCTTTATTCAACGTGTGAGTGTATTTATATACATCATTCAGTTACAACATATAAGTAAATAACAACAAAATGATAAGGATAAAGTTTAAAATTCAAATTTGAATCCTGCGATAATGTTGGATTCTCAAGGATGGTAGTAACTGAAATTCCATCTGAGGATCACGTTCAGGATAGCCCTTTGATAGTTACCATTTTTGACACGATACCAGTTTTGAACAAGCGTGCCTAAAACTTGGTGGTCCTGTTATCGGGAACTTGGTGGCTTTTTCTTTTTCACTCTCTCTTATTGGTGGTCCTGTTATGGGGAACTTCAATTGCTGGAAGTTAGTGCCTGAATAAAAAAGAAGAAAAAACGTTGTTGGTGTGTGGACATTGGAGTCTGGGACATTGACCCAATCGTAAATGCTTGAATTCAAAATTCTGATTGAATAAATCTTGATGACCCACTAGGAAGTTTCATCAATTACACCCAAACGCTCTGTTTTCCATCCTCAAGGCAGCGTCTTCCATGTTCCTATAACTACTACAACCCTTCTTTATTCTTCATCGTTTCCCATGCAAAGCCTGATCCAGTCTTAATACACTGCAAATTGCAAACCTTATCGCTTTGCCTTTTTATACTCTATTACCTACGCTTTAAACCCAGACTCTCTCTCTCTCTCTCTCTCTCTCTCTTAACAAGGCTTTAAACCCAGACATGTGGAAAGTAGAGGATTGAATGGGTGCTTCTGTTGTTGTTTTCCTCAGCTGAAAATGGTCCCCGCCAAAGATGCATTACTATCTGACATATGCATCGGTATATCTGCTGCTCCCACGTACCTTCCTGCCCACCATTTTGTAACCAAGGATGAACAGGGGAAGACGATTAAAAAATCAGTACTGGCCACACCTTATGGATGGATATGAGGAACCGATTCTTCTCTCTCTTATATATATATATATATATATGCTGCATTTAACTTTTCTTCAAATGAATTTAATTTAGGGTCCCATTTTTTGAATCTTATAATCATATCTATGTTGGATTTGGATATCTACCTACTTACCAGACTTTTTTTCAATGTCCCATTTATATAGTTTTAAGGACATCAAAATAGGTTCTTTTTAAGTCATAAAATTTTGGTACATTGTGAGCCATTGATTTTTGAAAATCTTAAAAAACTTACATGTATGCCATAGTCACAGTAGAAAACTTGTTTTCCACTAAATAATGGGTGTCGATCATATCTATAAGGTCTAATCAATGAAAAAGCAGTTAAATTTTTAAAATTTCAAGCTTCTATTAAGTGGGAGTAGGTGCTCTGGGAGCACCCTATCATTACTAATATATAATAGCTATAAAATACCCATGTAATTTACAAACCACTATTACATATACCTGAAAACGTTTTGATTTACTGAGCATTTTCATTAAAATTCTAATAATGCTATGTAATAGTGGTTTCTAAATTAGTATCTTATAGCTATTATATATTAGTAATGATAGGGTGCTCTCAGAGCACCTACTCCCACATAATAGAAGCTTTAAATTTTCAAACTTTGAATTTTTTTTCGTTGATCAGACCTTATAGATATGATCTATAATCATTATTTAGTGAGAAAAAAAGTTTTGGATCATGTGATTATGGTAAACATGTAGGTTTTTTAAGATCTTCAAAAATCAATGGCTCACAATATACCAAAATTTCATGACTTAAAAAAACCTATTTTGATGTTCAAAAAACATGATCCAAAACATAATTCCTATCAAATAAACTGTGTTAAGTACATCTATAAGGTTTGATTGAGAACATGCAACATACAACTATGATTTCTAGTAGGTAGAAGTAGGTGCTCCCAGAGCACCATAGCATGACTATAGATGTGGGAACATACTACTTGGTCACAATGCTAAATGAAACACGCTATTGGTTTTTCATTGTTTTATTCAAAATTATAATTATACAGATGTGTTCAGCATGATTGATTTACTAAAAATCAAGAACATGCATTTTGGATGAAAAAAATCATTTTTGGAACCTCAAAAATTTATTAAAATTATAGGTCATTCATTTTTTAAACCTTTTAAAAACATATCCATGCATTGGAATCAAACACACCAAGGAGTCATACCTACAAAAAAACATATAGCTTACATATGTAGAGTCAGAATTTTGAAAGAACACCGAAAATCCAATGGCACACTTCATTTAGCACTATGCCTATTTGGTGGGTTCCCATCTCTCTCTCTCTCTCTCTCTCTCTCTCTCTCTCTCTATATATATATATATATATATATATATATATATATATATATATATATATATATATATATATATATATATGGTTATTATTGGAGGAGTGTGGAACCTGATTCCTACCTTGATATAAATCTTCAATTTTGGATTGTAGTTTTATAATTTTATCCAATAGGGTTGTCATAAACTCCTTGTATTTAAAGGGAGCAATCCGTCTTTTATAAAGGAAATGTATCTCAATCTTAATAGTAGATCTTAGTGTGGCCATGGACGTATTTGTTCTTTGTGTGGTTGAACTTTTTCTCTTCTTTGTTTTTTTTTGTTTCTATGATTTATCGATAGTGTGTTGAGTTGTTCCCTAACAATTATGATCGATTGATTGATGCTTTATGCTAAAATAGTGTTTTGAAGGGAGTAGTGAAGCATAAGAAAGGATGAATGGGCATGCCTCCTGGCCTCCTTTCAAACACGAATGGGTATTTCTCATGTGGCTGCCTAATTGGCAAAAAAAATTTAAGTGTAATCGTTTTATTGTTCAAATATTCAACATAAATATTTGTTTTGCTTATATGACAGACTGAGTTACTTTTACCATTTGAAATGACTTATTTGTCTTTAACCATGGCTACCAAATGAAGAACTATGGAAGTGACATTCAATAGTCTTTTTTTTTTTTTTTGTGGAGAGGCAAGTCAGGACAAATTGTTAACATTGTCAAAGTTGTAAACGATATAATAAGTTATTTGATGTTGTTATCCTCTAATTAAATACACTTTCTTTTAAGATACGTTTTTCTAGTCCTAGCAATTGGAACGAGAGATATGGGTCTTATGGAAAAGATAGCGACTGTGTGGGTCCATCCTTCTTGGACGGGACACTATATACGACTACGATGCCAGTTTTGAAGAAGCGTGCCGAAAACTTGGTGGTCCTGTTATTGGGAACTTGGTGGCTTTTTCTTTTTTACTCTCTCATCAGGCCTTGATGGTTTTCACATCGACTTCTTTAAAGCATTTTGGTCAAGTGTTAAAACTGACCTGCTCCACTTGTTCGATGAATTCTATCATAATGCGAGGTTGCCTAAACCATATCATGTGGCAGTCATCTCTTTGATTTCTAAGAGGCAAGGGGCGTCAGACATATCCAACTTCAGGCCGATTTCGGTGATGGGTGCTCTGTATCGCATTATATCTAAGGTGTTGGCTAATCGATTGCGCGCTGTCATTGATCAACTTGTTTCTCCGAACCAGGGTGCTTTTATTCCAGGTCGAAGTTTGCAAGAATCTTTTATTTGTGCAACTGAGCTTCTTCACTCTTTACAGTCGACTGGATCACCGCACTTCATGTTAAAATTGGATTTTCACAAGGCTTATGACAGTCTGACATAGGATTTTTTGATTGAATCTCTAACAAATATGGGGTTTGGCAGCCGGTTTATAGCATGGGTTAAGGAGTTGGTCACAAAATCCGTATCATCAGTTTGCATCAATGGAATGAGAGGGGAAGAATTCAAGTTGGCTAGAGGTGTACGACAGAGTTGTTCTCTAGCACCTATCCTTTTTAATATCGCGGTAGATGGTTTACCTATTCTCATGAAAAGGGCAGAAGAAACAGGCTTCTTGGAATCCTTGGGCATTCCTGGTTTTGTTGGTCACACAATTCAATATGCAGACGATACTTTAATATTTGGACATGTGAATGTTAATCAAATGTCCAGGTTGTGCTTCATTATTAAACTCTTCGCTGCAATTTCAGGCCTTCGCCTGAACGAGAGTAAGTGCGCTCTGGTCTTACTCAATGCTGACCCTCTTCTCCAATCGGCTACTGCAAGGATCTTCAACTGCCCAATATCCGACCTTCCTGTCAATTTCTTGGGTCTATCGTTGCACTCTCTGCAGCCAGCAGGAACTTCTACTTGGATGTCTACCATAGAGCGGGTGCAAGGGAGATTGCAGGCTTGGAAGGCTCGATATTTATCTTTTGCGGGACGAGTGACGCTCATTTGCCATGTTTTAGCCAGATTACCAGAGTTTCGAATGAGCATGTCTATTATACCGACGATAGTAGAGTAGACGATTAACCGTTTGCTTTCGCACTTCCTTTGGTCTGGGAATGTGTCGCACAAAAAGTACCCGCTTGTTTCTTGGCAACAGATCGTTCTTCCGAGGCAACAAGGCGCCTTGGAGATTCCAGCTCTAAGAAAGAGGAGCATCGTTTTAGTCTTGAAGTGGGCTTGGGAAGCTTCCACATCTCAATCTTCTTGGGCTACGTTTGTTAGGCAAAAATATGGTAGTCTACATGAATCCCTTCTTTCCACACCCAGTTCAGTGTGTCACTCGTCCCTTTGGCTGGAGTGGCGGAAGACACTTCGATCCTTCAGTGGCAGAGATCTTAGGCCGGTCCATAGCCTGCCATGGCTTCACTGGGCCATGGCGAGCGGAGATAGGTTCTCCATTAAGCAAGTTTACCATTCCTTGTTGCCGTCCGGGATGGACTGGTTTCCCAGTGATTGTATGTGGGGTAAGGGGCCAGCTCCAAGGGCAAAAGCTTTGGCGTGGCTTGTGGCTCTGGATCGTGTTCAAACCCAAATTAATGTCAGGAAACGGGGGATTCAATTTCCAAGCATGTGCGTTCTTTGCGAGAAGACTGTAGAGGACACGACTCACCTATTTTGGCTTTGCCCGGTCGTTCTAGACTTATTTTTTCAAACTTGGGGTGCGCCACCTGTTCAAACTCGTCCGTGCTCCGTCATTTGGGACCTCTTGCTTGGTCCCAGGATTGTACGACATAAAAAAAATGGGGATTATTGTGAAGGGTTTGGTTGCTTTCAGCATGGTGGGTCATATGGACCGAAAGAAACATCTTTTTCAGGGGCATCAAATTCGATTTCGGAAGGCTTCGGCAAGGGGTCATGTCTGATGTGTATCTGGCTCTTAAGTTACATAGTAGGGGGGAGGGGTTGATCGACTTGTACTCTGATCTCTGCATAATCACCATCTAGATTGTGGTTGTTTTGCTTTTATGTTTCTCTTTTGTCTCTCCCATCCAATATTCTGTTGGATGTTTTTTGGTAATGTTGAATGGTGAATGTTCTCTCTCTCTTATTGGTGGTCCTGTCATGGGGAACTTCAAGAGCTGCAAGTTGGTGCCTGAATAAAAAAGAAGAAAAAACGTTGTTGGTGTGTGGACATTGGAGTCTGGGACATCCCACATTTTTCTAAACACCTCAATTAGAAAGCCATCAACCACAAAACCTATTAGCCAATGGCATAGACCAAACGACCTTCTTTACCTAATACCCTCACTTCTGCTTTTATGATATTTGGGATATAAGACTCTGACATAAGTTTTTAAGCACATGCGCACATAAAAAAATTACTAGTATTACTAGATGCGTAATTAAACACTTCATGATTTTGCTAAAGTTGTCCATCAAAATGCCCATAAGGGGATGCTCAAAATTACTAGTAGGGACAACTTATGAAAGTCACCAATTTGACAGGAGATCATGAGTTCAAAATCCATCGGAGGATGCTCTCCTGCGGATTATCATTTACCTTGCGGTGGGTAGAGGGGCTTCAAGGGTCTTATCAACTGAAGTCCAGCAAATGTGCTGTCGGTGATAGGGGGTTTTCTTTGGCCTAGCAAAGAAAAAAAAAAGATATCCATCAGAATTATCATTATTCGACTACACTCAGGTGATTATTTTATTTTTTGGTTAGGCCAAGGGAAAACTCTCCCATCACAAACTGCCACCTTGGTGGGCTTTAAATTGAGGTTGTCCTATGTTTGAGACTCTTTTGTTTTTTATCATTAGGACACTGCATCTCTAGTTATTGCGAACAGAATACTAGAGGAGTTGAATTTTGGGTATCTCCACACCTTCATATAAGCCACCTTTAGTTGCAGCATTAAGCATAGATGACAATGCCTCGCTTTGGAGAGGTCCAATTCGAGGATGAATTCCTGACCATGACGGGAGTGCATAGAATGAATTGCCTCATGAGTAAATATGAATCCCTCATGCAAACACCTCTCAGAAATGAAAGCATGCTGATTATAAGAGATAATCTTATTTAACACTCTTTGCAATCGAGATGCCAAAAGCTTGAAAATAATTTTGTACATGCTACCACTCAATGCAATGGGACGAAAGTTATCAATGGATCGAGTTCCTTGAGCCATCTTTGGGGATGAGCACGGTGGACGGTCTCCCAGGAGCTCTAGGGAGAAATACATTATAGAGTAGAATTCTTGAAAATAGACAGTGAACATCTTCTTTGCATGCCTCCCATATTTTTCGAAAAATTTTTATTGAAAACCCATCTGGCCCTGGAGCCTTATTTGAAGGCATAGCTCAAACCAATTTCCTAATCTCCTCTTCAGAAAATGGGCTCATAAGTGACTGCTGGCCTTCCTCATTCAATGCTAAAAAATTCATTACATTAAGTCTGGAGTAGCAAGGTAATCACAACTATATCTTTCTTGAAATGAATTAGAGAAGTAAGCCAAAAGTTCATTTGCTTGCAATTAGAGAAGTAAGCCAAAAGTTCATTTGCTTGCAAGTTATCAATCCCCAAATGGACCAAGATTGGTCCACATTTCTGAGGAAGCAGATCAGGTCATGCTGAACATGAGCTTATGGCATTATAATAATGCGATTGACATTATAATAAATTAGTTGAGCATTTCCGTTTTGTTGAAGGAAGAGAGATTGCGAGTCAGAATAAAACTTCCCTATATATACATTTTAAAATTTCTCAAAGTAACACGCCAAATGAATGGTATATATAATGGGCCATGCATGCATGCCTTCTTAGTACCCCACTACCTGTGGGTCAAAGAAAAGAAGATTGGTTGATACAGCTTGAATACTATATGGTATAGTTACTTGTTAATAAAATGTTAAGAAAGCTGTTTGCATTGAAAAATATTTTGTTTTTACAACTAGAATTAAAAAGATCACAACCTTTACAAAGGAAAAACTAAACGCTCGTTAGGAATCAAATTACAAAACGAGATATTGCCAAGGATTTAAAAAATAACGTTATTTTTAACAAGCATAAAGTTACATTTACATGATACCTGGAAACATATGTAAAAGATTGCTAAAATAATTTATTTGAAAGAAGTAAAAGATTGATAAAATAATTTATTTGAAAGAAGTAAAAGATTGATAAAATTGATTGAAGAAAATTGTGTTGATTTTTTGGGTGGTTTTGAGTGTTGATATACTTTTTAGGATCTTTTTTTTTTTGCTATTGGCTGTAAATGGAGAAAGGGACATGGTAGGTTGGGTTTCATCATACATTCAATCCTAGCCATCCAGCAGAACCATTTTAGCCATTGATTGGATGGCTAGGATTGAATGTATGATGGAACCCGTGTACTGGACGGAATCCACTTATATTAAATTCCTTTGTCCCTTTTGGACGGGCAACTGGGTAAGACTATGACGCCATAGTTGAACACGTGCAGAAAACTGGCGATTGACGACCAACATTATCCATCCAAGTCATCATCATGTCATGTCCAAATTTCACTCTCTCTCTCAAAGAATTTGGAAGCAATTTAATCTTTTGTTTGAGGAGGTTTTAGTAGAAAAAATTACATTTACAGTCCCATCTTTTACTCTGATATTCCAAAAATAGGCTCTATATTTACCAAAAAAAATAGGCCCTATAATTTTTTTAGTGCATTTTGGGTATGCAGCATCTCATTCTAGATTATCAGTATGCTTACACTGGATGAAACCCTGAATGAAAGTTTTCCAATTTTTTAATTGCAAAATAACTCAATTTTGTTTTTGCCGTTAAGAATAGGATTAGTCCACATCAAGGTGAGAATGTCGACTAATCTTAACCGTTGGTTGGACGGATAGGATTTAATGTGGAATGGAACTCAACATGTCTCCTACGATGGTTGACGTGTCAAATAATATTAAAAGAAAGAGAAGTTGGTGTGGAACATTGTAAGCGTGGGCCTTGACATAGTCGTATATGCTTGAGTTGAAAATTCTGATTGAATAATACTTGAAAACCCTCTAGGAACTTTCATCAAGTACATCCCCATATCCAAACGCTCTATTTTCCCTTCTCACCGGAGCCCCCCATCGTCTATAAATACCATGGCCCTTCTTTTGTTATTCATCATTCCCCAAACAGAGCCTGTTCTAGTGTTAATACATTGCAAATTGCAAAGTCTATTCGCTCTCTCTCTCTCTACTAGAAACCATCCTTTTGAGCTCAGCAGCAATGGCAGCAACATCACCAGTGTCTCAAAATCAGCAACCAACTTATGGCAAAATGATCACCATTCTAAGCATAGATGGAGGTGGAGTAAGAGGGATCATTCCGGGGACCATCCTAAGCTTCCTTGAATCACAACTTCAAGTACTAGATATTGTCCTTTTTCTTTTTCTTCCCTGTATTTATTAGTATGAACTTTTTTATGTTCTATTTTGAATCGAACCGAATAAGGAAAGAAAAATTACATTGAAAGAAAGGACAAATCTATCTGATTAATAAAATGAATTAATACAGCATTTTTTCTTTGGAAAAAAATATGGATTTACTAATAATCAAATTGCTTCTTGTGAACAGCAACTGGATGGAAAGGACGTGAGGATCGCTGATTACTTCGATGTTGTAGCGGGAACAAGTACGGGAGGTCTAGTGACCGCCATGCTTACTGCTCCTGGTGCAGATAACCGACCTCTCTATACAGCTAAAGATATCGTCCCATTCTACCTTGAAAACTCCCCTATGATCTTCCCTCAATCTTGGTAGGTTATATATCAAATATTATGCTGTGTTTGTGGTTTCCCACCTTCTGTTCTTTGGGAGCAGCAGTGTTCTCAAAATAGTTTGTGGAGATTGTTTTCTCAAGGCAGTTATCGTCATATTGTATATTATATCACCACCCAACATCTCACTTGGTGGAGATTTGCGTGGGCCACACTCTCACATATATCCCATGTGAGAGGCACATCTTTTCACCGTAACTGCTCTCATGTTTTTTGCAACAATATATATTTTTTTTCAAAGGCAAAACCATATTTTGTCAATACATGGATACAATTCTTTTACACATGTCCCAAATGCAAGGCTCCCAAATAGAGCCTTTAGTTACTTCATTCACATACAAGTTGGTTGAAATTTTATTGGTTTGGTTGGTGACGGAATGCAGTAGTGGGCCATTGAGCAACGCCAAGAAGCTGATAGATGCAATAGAGGCACCCAAATATGATGGCAAATTTCTTCACCAGCTCCTCAGGAGAAATCTTGGTGATACCAAATTGCACCAAACCCTAACGAATGTGGTCATCCCAACCTTCGATATCAAACTCCTTCAGCCCACCATCTTCTCTACTCTTCAGGTTATCATCATTATCACCATGGTTATGTTCAATTATGTAATTATTTTTTAGGGTATAAGATTCAGTAAAAATAAAAAGGCAGAGCATTAGTTCATGCGAAAACTCAGATTGGAGGATTGAATTGGTGTTTATGTTGCTATTTTGCTCAGCTGCAAAGGAACCCAACCAAAGATGCACTGCTATCTGACATATGCATCAGCACGTCTGCTGCCCCCACGTATCTTCCCGCCCATTATTTTGAAACCAAAGATGAAAACGGAGAGACAGTCAGAAGCTTCAACCTTATTGATGGAGGCGTCGCAGCTAATAATCCTGTAAGTCTTGTACGGTCTACAGCACATACAATCTAGTTGGGAAATCATATATGCAAGCTGCATCTGCTCAACCTGACTTTGCATATATATATATATATATATATATATATATATATATATAATGTTTTCTTTGCAAAAGTATGGTGATTTGATTCTTGAAAATTTCGCACAATGTATGACATTGATTTCGGAAGCCCTTGAAAAACCTGTTTACGTATTGTAAATACATGATCTAAAACCTATTTACTACTAAACAAACTATGTAGATCACGTATATATATAAGGTTCGATCCACAAAAAAATTGCAAAAAAGTTTAAAATAATGGTGTTTTTTACTAGATTTATGTAAAACGACTGTAGGAAAAAAAATTATATATATGTATATGTTGTGCATATCATCTTAAGTGTGCAGAATATATCAATTAATTATTGTTTATTTTTGTGCAGGCTTTGGTTGCGGTTAGTGAAGTGAGTCGAGAAATCTTCAAACAAAATCCAAATTTCTTCCCCATTAAACCTACAGACTACGGAAGGTTTCTGGTCATCTCTCTTGGAACAGGAGCAGCCAAGGTAGAAGAAAAATATAGTGCTACATCAGCTGCAAAATGGGGTGTTGTGGGCTGGCTGGTGAACGGTGGGAGCAGCCCTTTGATCGACAGTTTCACCCATTCAAGTGGGGACATGGTTGATTTCCATCTCTCTGTGACTTTCCAAGCACTAAACTCTGAGCAAAACTATTTGAGGATCCAGGTATGCTAAATATTATGATGAAATTGTGCCTCGTTCAGATGGAGAGGGATAAAGGCTGCCGGCTGGCAAACCAGTAATGACTTGAGTATCCGTTCGGTGTCGCCTTTGTGGCCGAAGGCAGATCAGGTGCAATCACATTGCACACTTTAGCTGCCGCTGCATCATGATCTGCCCTCCATCTTCGGTTGGGCCCCGCAACTAACAAGCTGTACCCCAGAGATGGAGGGCAGTCAGGTGCAGGGTCATGTTCAAAGTGTGCAATATGATTGCACCTGATCCACCCTCCATGTGGCCTCAGGCTTAGGGACAACGAGGTCTCATCCTACCTCGAGTTCGAATCCCCATGTGGGCGCCCCTCTTGAATCAAAAAACAAAAGTTTTCTTTGTGTGTGTGGCTTCTTGAATCAATTTTCATGGAATTCATTTTATGGACCATCCTTAATTTTGGGTATATGTAGGATGATTCTTTAAGTGGTGATACGACTTCAGTTGACATATCAACCAAGGAAAACCTTGATAACTTGGTGAAGGTTGGTGAAGCCCTCCTGGACAAACCAGTTTCACGTGTGAACTTGGACACGGGTGCATATGAACCCGTACAGAACGAAGGCACCAACAAAGATGCACTTATCAGGTATAATGATCTTGCAATTTTTATGTAGTGCGAATATTTTCATTGTTAATTTAACAATTTCTTACAATTTTGATGGTTGATTTTTGAAGGTTTGCGAAATTATTGTCCCAAGAAAGAAAGCTTCGTCAACTGAAATCTCCCAGGACTCAGCACTGAAGATTTATTTTGAAGTATTATTATTCTTTGTATAATCCAATTGTTTATGACCATATTTCATTTCATTTCTTCAGTTTCTTTGAAAACTTTGCTGTAATCTTTCATTTCATTTGAATAAAAAGTCTAGACATTTTTATTACATCAAGTGACTCTGTCCCTAAGAAAGTTTCTCGTTATCAAAATGACAATAACAATAATAATATACAATAATTTAAATAAAACGTAAATTCTCCAAGGTATTTGACGTTGCCTACGAGGTCGGTACGCTAAGGGACGGTCTCAAATATAAATAATCAGTCCCGCCATCTAAACTGATTTATAAGTAATTGTCTTGACGAGTTTAAAACCATGTTCAACGATAATTGATATTCGCAAGGGAATTTAACACATAAGAACAAGATTCAGTGAGGATGAAAAAATAATAAAAAACATACTCATAAACGGGATAGGAATTGATGTGAAGACTGGTTCCAAACTAGGACAGTTTGACGTTGATTTCAGTAAGAGCGATTCACCCGAATGAATGCTAGTTTCAAACAAATATTTCGATCTATATTAGTAGTTTGGGCACAACAGAAATTAAACCCAAAACAGATTCAACGTTAATGATGATAAAACTGAGTGCAAATCAGATGAGCATGTGTGCAATGTTGTGAGTGAAACCAAATACTGCAAATAAGTTCTTGACTTTCCCTCGCCAAAGCTAAGGCTAAAAGTAACTTTCAATGAATAGGATTTTGCATTGCTAGCCGATGTGGGTTATGCGAAATGGCCATTAAGACAACTACACACCTGTTTGTCGAATGCAAATGGATCAAAGAACTGCAGATAGCCTACAAGAACCACAATTTTCCACCGCACGCTTGTAGCCCATGAGACTTATTCCTCTCTCCTAGGATGGGCATTGTAGGCAGCAAAGAGCATTTTCGGTGGTGGTGGTGGTGGGTATTGATTACATGGCACCAGATTTGGAAGCACAAAAACCAGACGGTATTGTTGGAATTATAAGCAAGACTCTTCGTATTCCTCCCTCATTTTTGGGAAACTCATTTTACTTTAAGGCTTGTTGGAATTATAAGCTAGACTCTTCGTATTCCTCCCTCATTTTGGGAACTCATTTAACATTAAGGCTATTTGCAGTTTTCTATGCAAACTCTTTGGGTTCCTCTCTCATTTAATTTTTCTCTTTGAAAATGTAATAGTCTTTTAGTTTTTTTATGGTAGAAATTTATTATGTAATTAAATTTTGGTTGAGCTTGAATGCTATATATATATATATATATATATATATATATATATATATATATATATATATATAGCAGCCATGTATCATCATTTTGACAAGTCATTAGAATGTATTGAAGCCTTTTGTAGTCTTCTCCTTCTCTTGCACCATTTCTGTGTGTTTTTCATTTTAGAGAACAATCTTCTTCTCTAGTTTGTTGTTTTATTTCCAACATAGTGGTATCAGAGCTATGATGACTTTCAACAATATGGTGCAACCACAAGTTCCTTGCTTTGCTGGAAAAAATTATAACAAGTGGAGTATTCAAATAAAGGCATTCTTTGGTTCTCAAGATCTATGGGACATTGTTAAAAGTGGCTTCGATGTGATGGACAATGTTGAGGGCATCACTCCACGACAACTAACTTAGTTGAAGGAAAACCGGAAGAAGAACAATAAGGCATTGTTCTATATTTATCAAGCTGTTGATGAAGGCATTTTCGAAAGGATATCTATAGCGGAATCGGCAAAGAAAGCATGTGATACTCTCTATACAACATATAAAGGAGAAGACAAGGTAAAAATGGTGAGACTCCAAAATCTTAGAAGTGAATTTGATTCTTTAAAAATGAAAGAATCTGAAACTATTGAAGTATTTTTCAATCGAGTCTTCTCCATTGTTAATCAAATGCGAGTAAATGGTGAAAAATTTGAAGATCAAAGAGTTGTTAAAAAGATATTGAGAAGCTTAACTCGCAAGTTTGAACATATTGTTGTTGCTATAGAAGAATCCAAAGACTTATCCACCTTGTCCATTGATAGTTTAATGAGATTACTTCAATTCCATGAACTTTGTATAAAGCAATTTGATTATCCTCCAATCGAGTAAACTTTTCAGACACATCTCTCTATTCATGGTGGTGCTCGAGGACAAAGAGGAAGAGGAAGATGTTATGGAGGTGGTAGAAATCAAGAAACAAAAGAAGATGCTTGTGATTCATCTTATTCTATGCGAGGAAGAGGTCGAGGTCGAGGTCGTGATCGCTCTCTCTCACAAGTTCAATGCTTTCATTGTCAGAAGTATGGTCACACCATAAAGTTCTGCAGAAAGAGATAGGCAGAAGAAAACCAAAAGGAGGTAACTTTCATGCATGAGAAAAATAAAATTCTTGATAATGATATTGTCTTTCTTGCTTGTGATACCAAAGAAGAAACACATGATGAAGTATGGTATATTGATAGTGGTTGTAGTAACCACATGACTGGAAACAAAAAATTATTTATGGACCTAAATGAAATGGTTCAAACTAAAGTTAGAATAGGTGATGATAATAGACTTGCTGTCAAGGGACGTAGTGATATTCTTGTTAAAACTAACCATGGCAGCAAACACGTCACCGATGTTTTCTATGTTCTAGGCCTCAAACACAATCTTTTGAGTGTTGGGCAATTTATTCTAAAAGGATATGATCTTCATTTCAAAGGAGAAATATGTGAAATCAAAGACAAAAAGAATACTCTCATAGTCGAGGTAAAAATGACTCAAAACAAAATGTTTTCATTTACATTTCAAAGTGTTGTTCTTCCTTGCTTCAATACTATTATTAAAGATCCATCATGGTTATGGCATCTTCGATATGTGCATTTGAATTTCAGTTGTTTATCTCTCATGTGCAAAAAACATATGGTCAGAGGCATGCCTAACATTCATCAGCAAGACAAAATTTGTGAAGGTTGTGTTCTTGGAAAACATCACAGAGACTCTTTTCCTGGTGGCAAATCTTGGCGAACATCAAAACTACTTGAGTTGGTTCACTCTGATCTATGCGGTCCTATGCGCACCACATCTATTGGAGGTAATCGTTACTTTTTAACATTCATTGATGACTTCAGTCGGAAGACATGGGTTTATTTTCTAAAAGAAAAATCTGAGGTGTTTAAATATTTTAAGCAATTTATGACATTTATTGAAAGCAAAGTGATCTTTCTATTAAAACCTTGCGTACTGATCGTGGGGCTGAATATATGTCCAATGAGTTCGAGTAATTCTTGAAAAAGAAGGGCATCCGTCATCAGTTGACTACTCGGTATACACCTCAACAAAACGGCATTGCGGAAATGAAGAATCGCACGATCATGGAGATGGCAAGAAGTATGTTGAAATCTAAAGGTATGCCTAACATATTCTGGGTTGAATCAGTGGCATGTGCTATCTATCTTCTTAATCGTGCCCCCAGTAAAAGTGTTCAAGACCTAACTCCTCAAGAAGCTTGGAGTGGGCAAAAACCATGTGTTGCTCATTTGAAAGTATTTGTCAGCATATGTTATTCTTATATTCTCGATGAACGAAGGAGCAAGCTTGAAGATAAATCTGAAAAATGTATCCTTGTTGGGTACAGTGAATGCTCAAAGGCTTATAAGCTTTACAATCCAATCATCAAGAAAATTATCATAAGTAGAGATGCAAAATTCAATGAAGAAGAATCTTGGAATTGGGATGGCGAGAATGAAAATAAAAATTCACATTTCATCAATAAGGAGGAGAGTTATGACCCTAATAGTGATGGTGGCGAATGAGATACTTCACTCTCCTCTCCATCTACGCATTTATCATCGTCTTCCTCATCTTCAAGGAGTTCTGAATCTCCTCCTATGAAGACAAGAAGTCTTCAAGAAATTTATGAAACAACAAGAAGAAATCTTGAGGAAAATTTGGTGAATTTTGCTTTATTTGCGGATGCCGATCCAATTACTTATAAAGAAGCATCTCAAGAAGAAAAGTGAAGAATTGCTATGAATCAAGAAATGGACTTCATTGAAAGAAATCATACTTGGGAGTTGACTGAGCTCCCAAGAGGGCACAAATCTATTGGCGTCAAGTGGGTATATAAAACAAAGTTCAACTCAAATGGAGAAGTTGAAAAATGCAAAGCTCGTCTGATGGTAAAAGGTTACAAGCAAAGGTATGGTGTTGATTTTAATGAAGTTTTTGCTCCTGTAGCTCGCCTTGAAACAATTCGCATGGTGATAGCTTTGGCTGCTCAAAGAAAATGGAAGGTCTATCAAATGGATGTTAAATCGGCTTTCTTGAATGGTTTCCTTGAAAAAGAAGTGTATATTGATCAACCTCCGGGTTATGTGAAGAAGGATGTAGAAAATAAAGTGTGTCGATTGAAGAAGAGTTTATATGGGCTGAAACAAGCGCCAAGGGCTTGGTATAGTCGCATTGATGGATATTTCTTGAAGAATGGTTTCAAACGGTGTCCCTTCGAGCATACTCTCTTCATTAAAGAAGGCAATCAAGGGAAGTTCTTAGTCATATGCTTATATGTTGATGATTTAAAAATTACTAGCACTAGTGCAAGCATGGGTGAAAATTTCAAGAAGGATATGATGCACGAATTCGAAATGACTGACATGGGGCTTCTCCATTTTTTTCTGGGCATTGAAGTAAAGCAAACCGAAGATGGAATATTCATATCTCAAAAAGGTATGCTGAAAACATATTAAAGAAGTTCAGAATGGAGGGTGCTACACCTCTTAATACTCCTATGGAAGTTGGACTGAAACTTAGCAAAAATGATAGTGAGAAAAAGATCGATGCAACTCTCTATAGAAGCCTTGTTGGTAGTCTTATGTACTTGACTGCTACAAGACCTGATCTTATGTTTGTTGTCAGCATGATTAGCAGATTCATGGAATCTCCTTCTAATACTCATTGGGACATAGGCAAAAGAATTTTGAGATATGTGCGTGGCACTATCAATTATGAAATTCATTATAAATGTGTCGAATATTCAAAATGGTGGGTTTTTGTGATAGTGATTGGGGTGGAAATAGAGATGATAGTAAAAGCACTTCAGGTTTCGTTTTTCACATTGGTTCAGGTGCAATCTCGTGGGCATCGAAGAAGCAAGTTGTTGTTGCTCTCCCCACAACCGAAGCTGAGTATATTTCATTGGCTCTTTCTAGTTGTCAGGCTCTCTAGCTAAGGTGGATTCTTCATGAGTTGAAGCATCCTTAATGGGAAAGCACTCTTTTGTTTTGTGATAATAGTTCAGCCATAGCACTCACCAAAAATCCAGTTTTTCATGACAAAAGCAAGCATATTCGAATCAAGTATCATTTCATTAGAGACTTGGTCAAAGATAGAGATGTCAATGTCAAGTTTTGCAAGACCCAAGACCAACTGGCTGATATCTTTACAAAAGCATTGAAGAATGAAACTTTCAATAAATTGAGAGAGAAATTTGGTGTCATTATAGTCTAGCTTAAGAGGGGCTGTTGGAATTATAAGCTAGACTCTTCGTATTCCTCCCTCATTTTTGGGAAACTCATTTTACTTTAAGGCTTGTTGAAATTATAAGCTAGACTCTTCGTATTCCTCCTTCATTTTGGGAACTCATTTAACATTAAGGCTATTTGCAATTTTCTATGCAAACTCTTTGGGTTCCTCTCTTATTTAATTTTTCTCCTTGAAAATGTAATAGTCTTTTAGTTTTTCTATGGTAGAAATTTACTATGTAATTAAATTCTGGTTGAGCTTGAATGCTATATATATAGCAGCCATGTATCATCATTTTGACAAGTCATTGGAATGTATTGAAGCCTTTTGTAGCCTTCTCCTTCTCTTGCACCATTTCTGTGTGTTTTTCATTCTAGAGAACAATCTTCTTGTCTAGTTTGTTGTTTTATTTCCAACAAATATTTGAAGATGTTACTCCAAAGTTTCAAACTAGTTCTTAGTGCAACACAAAATGAACAAAGAAATCACATAATGGATGCAGCTGAGGTTAATACAAAGCTATGTCAATAGAACGACGATGACCATGAAAATCTAGCAGAACTCAAATAGGTTTTCTTTGATGCAGGCTTTGAATGACACCTTGTCATTCGACTAGTTTGCCTGCTGAATTGTAAACTGATAGTGTTTTGTTAAATTATTACTCATGTTCATAAATAAATAAAATAAGACTTTCATCTAAAAAAATATTATCATTTTTTTTGTTCTTTACAAGATCAAGTATGCTATATATATATATATATATATATATATATATATATATATATATATATATATATATATATATATATATATATTGTATCTGAATTATCACATAGGATATCACTTGGATTTTGGAAAGATTCAAATGTGGCATGATCCGGCCAATAACCAATCGGTTTGGACCCCTAAAATTAATAATAGGGTTTGACATGTTGGTCAACAAAACAATCCCATTTAGGGCTCCATATAACAACATTGCTATCATCATAAACTTAGCATGCCAAAAATGGTAGCAGATAGAGCTAAAAATTTAACTGTACCGAATCCAACATCTTCAACATATGGGTCTTGTTGTACACATTTTCAAAACTCTCAGGTTTCTCTATCAACGGCCAAAAAAATCTGGCTTTGTTCCCTTTAACGTTGGGGACATAATGGCTTCTTTTGCATCCACCAGCTTTGGTTATCATATCAACGACTTACCAATCAAGTACTTGAGATTAACTCACCATCTCGGAGTTACCAAAGTCCAATATTTGGAAGGAGGTAGAAGAAAAAGTAGGAACAAAATAAACTCATGGGTTCGGTTCAATCTCGCAATTGCAGGAAGGGTAACTCCTGTGAAACATGTTCTCACAAGTATTCTATTGCATTTTTGACAAATTTTTCATATATAATCCAAGACTAGAATGCATATCAACAGAGCCTTCCAAAATTTCATCTGGTCCAAGAAGACACATAAGGAGAAGGTGCACCTGGTATAATAGAAAATCATCACCCGAACCGAGGAGAAAGGTGGTCTTGGTATTTGGGAGGTTGGCCATTGGAATAAAGCTATACTCATCAAATGACTTTGGTCAATCATCTCTCTTGACAAGCCATGGACGGTGGTTGTTAAACACAAATACAAGTTACATGGCTGGCCTTCGATGTGGATTTGGGGTGTCCAAATGCTTACCCATTAATTTTGTTGAAGCCTTGTACATATCGTTAGGTGATGGGTCGACGAGTACCTTATTTTGGAAGGATGCTTGGTGCATAGACGGATGCTTAGAGAACTATTTTCAGCATTATATTGGGTTGCCACCAACATGGAGGGGGCAACAACTCATTTTGGATGGGATATCTAACTTCGCAGAAATCCTTCTCCGTTAGCGTTGGATTAATGGATGGAACTTATGCAAAGGTTGGCCTTAATTAAGCCCAAGGATCCGTCTGACGCTCCTTGCTGGAAGTACTCTACATCCGGTCAATTCACTACCTCCTTGTGTTATCGAATGTTAATTAGGCCCCCAATTGTTCAATGGATCATGGTTGATATTGCAAAACACATTGCTCATTCGAGGCTCTATGATTAATACAATCTGATTAGGCGAGCTCAAGAAGAAAGCACATTCTGGAAAAATGAGCCATCAAATCCGAATGCAAAGGCCAAGCTCACACCAAGCTTGAGGAGTCCGGGCTTCAATTTTGAACATACAAGATCACATTTTGTTTGGAACCGAATTTTGCATAGTTAGATTTTTAATCAATATAGCTTGTTTTATTCTTTTATTAGTTCTGACAACCGTTAGGATTTATTTTGCATAGTGGGAGGGTACTGTATGCCGGATCAGGGTAGTTTATTTTGTGTTTTAGACCCAAGACCTGTGAAAATCTAGACCCAAGACTGGCCCAAACACTTGAATGGGTCTCCTGGCCCAAAACTGGTCCAGGGGGTCGGATCCCAGATCCAGACCCACCTTGGTCTAGGGACACCATCGTCATTGTAGGGTTCCCGGATTGTTCCTTAGCCTCACACATCCCATTTCTTCTGCATCAATTTGTCTCTCAAAAAAATAGAAATCTACATTATTGGGTTATAAAAATAAAAGAAACACTGATAGAATAAGAAGGTATGGTCTTTTTATACATAAGAGATGAAATATTACAATAAAGCTTTCAAGGAAATTGAAGAAATGTAATGTAATATGATATATCGACAATTGGATTACACAATGGTATACACAAAGAATCATATGAGTAATACTTCAAGATGAATCTTCAATGGTGGGCCTTGTGAGATCTCAGTTGCCGAAGCTTCCTTTCTTCGGACAATAATTTCGCAAACCTTCAAATTTTCAACAATTAAAAGAGTAAGATATTGTTAGATTAACAGTGAAAATTTCCATACTAGCTACAGAACAATTGCGGAATTATGCTACCTGATAAGTGCATCTTTGTTGGTGCCCTCGTTTTGTGCGGGTTCATAGGCTCCTGTCTCCAAGTTCACACGTGAAACTGGTTTCTCCAAGAGAGCTTCACCAACCTTCACCAGGTTGGTTAGATTTTTCTTGGTTGCTATGTCGACTGAAGCTGTGTCCCCGCTTAAAGTGTCATCCTATATTTATACCCATATAATTAAAGTTTGACAAAAATTAATTTAATAGTCTCTTGCTGCAAGAAGCCTTATGAATACGCACACAAAATCATGGTAACAAACCTTGCTTTCGAGATATTCGGGGTAAAGGAAAATTTTATGCTAAATTAAAAATTTGTTATATTTAAATTTTAAATTATATAAGAAAATATAGAAAAAAATAAAGAAAACATTGAAAATTTAACAGTATTTAAAAAATTATGAATACCCTAATCACATGATAATTGATAATACATGATAAAAATATAATATTTTTAGAATAGGTGATATTTTCAAAATATAATCTTTTTCTAGGGACAGTATCATCAGTTTGTGAGAATCTTGCAACAAAATCATGAGATTTTCAAAATATGACTCGATGATGTCATTTGCAAGCGTAATAGACTCGATGATGTACGAATTCATGAAAATATTTTTCATACCTCGATTCGCAAATAGTTTTGTTCAGAATTTAATGCTTGGAAGACCACAGAGACGTGGAAATCAACCATGTCCCCGCTTGAATGAGTGAAAGTGTTGATCAACGGGCTGCTCCCGCTATTCACCAGCCAGCCCATAACACCCCATTTTGCAGCTGATGTTGCACTGTATTTTTTTTTTAGGGATGACTGTTCCTGTTCCAAGAGAGATAACCAGAAACCTTCCATAGTCTATGGGTTTGACAGGGAAGAAATTTGGATTTCGTTGGAAGATTTCTCGAATCACTTCACTTACCGCTACCAAAGTCTGCACAAAAATAAATAGCAACAACAATTATATAATAATGATTGTCTATCCAAAAACATAATAATAATTAATTAAGATGAGATGCACACTTTAGATACTCTCACAAATTTGTCTCTGTGAGAGAGAGAGAGAGAGAGTTAAGCTAGCATAACCCTGGATCAAACCCTGCGGTTTCACGGGTGTGTCCATAGCTTTTAGAGGTGGACCACCCGGAGTTTTTCTTGCTTTGACGAGGAATTGGCGAGGGTTCCTCGTCATTATCAAAAAATAAAAATAAATGATTGAGATACCCCCAAAAGCTAAAATGGCATTTCTGAAATGATACGCTTTTAGTTTTTGTATAAAAATAATATAATTACTTTTTAAGAATTGTTTTTCACATTTTTTCTAAAAAAGAAAATGTAATCAACCGTCAAAAGTAATTACATAGAAACGGGCATGTAGTGCAAGACTTACAGGATTATTAGCAGCGACGCCTCCGTCAACAAGGTTGAAGCCTCTAATAGTCTTTCCCTCTTCATCCTTGGTTACAAAATGATGGGCAGGAAGGTAGGTGGGGGCAGCAGACGTACTGATGCATATGTTAGAAAGGAGTGCATCTTTTGTGGGATTCTTTTTAAGCTGAGCAAAATAGCAATAGAAACACCAAGTCAATCCTCCAATGCGAGTCATCACATGATCTTATGCTCTAGTAATTAACTATATACGAAAATTTTACAAAAACATGCCCAAGTTTTGGCCTACCTAACTTTTGGGAATTATTTTGATAACTGGGTGTATTAATAATATCTCAAAAGTTCGGCATGTGTTTGTAAGTAAGCCAAAATTAGGCATCTTTTTGTACATTTTTTCATTATATACTGATTATGACCATCGAGATCTTCCCATCATTTTAGTAAAAAAAAAGAAAAGAAAATCATGACCGTGGTGATAATGATGGCTACCTGATAGGAGGAGAAGATGGTAGGCTTAAGGAGTCTGACGTCGAAGGTTGGGATGACCACATTCGTTAGAGTTTGGTGCAATTTGGTATCACCAAGGTTGCTTCTGATGAGCTGGTGAAGATATTTGCCATCATATTTGGGTCCAGCCATTGCACGCATCAGCTTCTTGACCTTATTCATGGGTCGTCTGCTGTCACGGGCCTATTTCCTTCAATGGGCCAGCGCGGCGCGAC
This sequence comes from Nuphar pumila, assembly GCF_984573655.1. Classification (NCBI taxonomy): domain Eukaryota; kingdom Viridiplantae; phylum Streptophyta; class Magnoliopsida; order Nymphaeales; family Nymphaeaceae; genus Nuphar; species Nuphar pumila. Next base: position 135,808,124 of record NC_143252.1, on the reverse strand, counting down.
GGTCCTTCCTTACCACCGCAAGCCTACTCGTCAGCTCGCTTGCCGGTCGCGGAAGCTTATGATCAGAGTGCAAGAGAGCAAGAGAGAATAGAGGGAGAGAAGTTGCAATCACAAGAAGCAATCACAACGAGGGTGAACAAAAGAAAGCTCAACGCATTTAATTCATTCACAATTTTGCCCGCAGGCTATTACAGTTCAAGTATACGGGCTGCCCCTTCGGGGTATTGATTCACCTAAACCGGGCAGCTTACATCAGACTCAACAAAAGCAAAACAGACTCTAGCACAACCGTACACTGTAAGTCGCAAGGGAACATGCTCCCCCCTTCAAATCATGCGCCGTCCTCGGCGCCATCTGTTTCGTGGTAAGCCCTGACTTCAGCCGGGTAGCGGCTGTTCATTCGAAATGCAGGCGCCCACGTTGGTTCCGCTGTTTCCTCCCACTGCACCAAGTATTTCTTCGCTTGCCCCAAGTAGTTGACCTTGTGGCGAAGGATCTGACTGAGGTGCTTCTCGGCCCATTGTGCTGCCGGGGACCTCTGCATGATGGGAGCGCGTTGCGGCACATTGCGTTCCGGCACATTGCGTTCCGGGTCTCCATCATCTGGATGGAACTGCTTGAGGTTGCACACGTGGAACACCGGGTGCACCTTGAAGTCTGGGGGCAACTCCAGCTTATATGCCAGCTTGCCCACCTTCTTTGTGATGGTGAAGGGTCCCTCATACTTTCTGAGTAGTCCGCGGTGCCGCCCGCGAAAGATGCCTGTGCGACCAGGATATAACTTCACCAACACTTCGTCCCCAACCTGGAACCCTGCGGGCCGACGGTGTTTGTCCGCCCACTTCTTCATTCTCTTCGCCGCTTTGTGTAAGAATGCCTTCGCCAACTCATTCTGCTCGTGCCAGTCGTGAACAAACTGATAGGCGAAGGATGGCCTTCCCTTTTCTTGCGCGGCAAGAGTGTGCAGGGTCAGTGGCTGCTGCCCCGTGGCTATCTCAAACAGGCTGTGGCCTGAAGATTCGCTCTTCTGCAGATTATAACAAAATTGTGCCACATCAAGGAGCTTCACCCAATTTTTCTGATTGGCACTAACAAAGTGCCTAAGGTACTGCTCCAGTATCCCGTTGATGCGCTCTGTCTGCCCATTTGTCTGCGGATGGAAGCTTGTTGAAAACAGCAAATCAGAGCCAAGTAACCGAAATACTTCACGCCAGAACTTGCCCATGAAGCGAGCATCGCGATCGCTCACAATGCTCTTTGGTATGCCCCAGTGCTTCACCACATGCTTTACGAACAACTCTGCAGTCTTCTCTGCAGGGCACTCCTTGGAAGCTGAGATGAAGGTGGCATACTTTGAGAAACGATCCACCACGACTAAAATAGAACTGAGGCCCTCTACCTTTGGCAGACTAACAATGAAGTCCATAGAGATGCTTTCCCAAGGACGTTCTGGAATTGGTAGAGGCTCAAGGAGATCGGCAGCCTTCTGGTTTGTCCTCTTATCTTGCTGGCAGATGAGGCATGTCCGCACATACCCCTCAACATCGTCTCTCATCTGCGGCCAATAGTAGCCGCGCTCAAGAAGTGCTAAGGTCCGCTCCTGACCAGGATGGCCGGCCCATAGTGTATCATGGCACTCCTTGAGTAGCTCTCGGCGAAGGCTTCCCCACCGTGGTACAAAGATGCGTCCCCCTTTTGTTACAAGGAGGCCATCCTGTAGCCAAAATCGTCGAGTCTTCCCTGCCTGCGCCAGAGAAACAAGGTGTTGTGCGGTCGGATCCTGCTGTGTACCCTCGCGGATGCGGCTCAGCAATGCACTTTCCAAATGCACTTCAGAAGGCTCTGCGCGCGCAGCAGCTAATTCAGCCCTACGGCTCAAAGCATCCGCCACAACATTGGTTTTTCCAACCTTGTACTCTAAGGCAAAGTCAAACTCAACCAAAAACATCTGCCATCGAGCTTGCTTGGGCGTCAGCTTCTTTTGCGTCTGAAAATAGCTCGTGGCCACATTGTCCGTCTTGACGATGAACTCGGCACCCAAAAGGTAGTGCCGCCAGGTCCTGAGGCAATACACAATGGCGGTCATCTCACGTTCGTGCACTGTGTACCGCCTCTCTGCATCCTTCAGCTTACGACTCTCATATGCGATCGGATGCCCGTCTTGCATAATAACTCCGCCAATGGCAAAGTCTGAGGCATCAGTGTGGACTTCGAAGGGTCTCGAATGATCAGGCAGTCGCAGCACTGGCTCTCTCACTAAGGCTTTCTTCAAGCCCTCGAAGGCATCTTGGCACGCTCCTGTCCAGAGCCATACCCGATTCTTATTCAACAAATCTGTGAGGGGCGCAGCAATGAGGGAATAACCTTCGATGAAACGCCGATAATAATTTGCCAAGCCGAGGAATGACCGCAATTCTGGCACTTTGCTTGGCGGAACCCATTCCTGGATGGCCCTTATCTTCTGCCCATCCATACGCAGCACACCACGCCCCACAACGTGGCCAAGGAAGTTGATCTCCTCCTGCCCGAAGAGACACTTCTCTCGTTTAACACAGAGGTCATTCTCCTTCAGCACCTGAAACACTGTTCGCAAGTGCCCGACATGTTCCTCCATGTTACTGCTGTAGATCACGATATCATCCAGATAGACTACCACAAACTTGTCTAAGTAAGGGTAGAAAATCTGGTTCATTAAAGTCGTGAACGTGGCTGGAGCATTTGTCAACCCGAATGGCATTACTAGAAATTCGTAAGCACCATAGCGGGTGACACAAATTGTTTTCGGCTCATCACCTTCGGCAATCCTCACCTGCCAGTAACCCGATCGCAGATCTAGCTTGGAAAAGATACGGGCACTGCCTAGCTGATCGAACAAGTCTGCTATCAATGGCAATGGGTACTTGTTCTTCACCGTGACCTTGTTCAAGGCCCGGTAATCCACACATAACCGTTTAGAGCCATCATGTTTCATCTGAAAAAGGACCGGGGCACCAAATGGGGCTTTTGATGGACGAACAATGCCTGCGTCCAACATCTCGTCTAGCTGCCTGCGCAGCTCCTTCAACTCTGCTGGCCCCATACGGTATGAAACCATTGCGGGAGGCTTTGCTCCCGGGGTCAACTCAATCTTGTGGTCGACCTCGCGTCTTGGCGGAAGACGCTTTGGCAATTCCGGAGGCATCACCCCCCGAAACTCCTCCAATAGAGGGGCTAGGGTCGGCGGCACTGCTGCTTCTACCTTCCCTTCATCTGCACGCACTGCAACTAAGAATGTCTGCTCCCCATGCTTGACACCCTTCTTCAGTTGCATTGCTGATAACACTGAAGACTTGCCTTTCTGCGTAAGGCACTGCACTGTGTGGGACAGGTCTGATCCCATGATCGTCAACGTGTTAAACTTTGGCAGCATCATCACATTCTGGCTTCGCAGAAACTCCATACCCAGAATCACCTTGAAATCGTCCAGGGGCACCACAGAGAAGTTGGCTTTGCCGACCCAACTCCCCACTTGAGTAGCCACATCTCTTGCTTCACCAAGAATGGGCTTGGCCTCAGAGTTTACTGTTTTAATAGTCTTCTTCTTTGGCCCAGTTTTCAAGCCCAACCGCTCTGCCTCTTCCCGCGAGACAAAGTTGTGTGTGGCCCCGGAGTCTACCATTGCCGAAGTAGACTTTCCATTCATAATGACTTCTACGTACATAAGTTCCTTACTGACCTGCATGTTCTTAGCTGCGCAACTTCTAGCTGCATTAATCGATCGCATGGCGCCCATCCTCGGTTGCATGGTCTCAGTGTCACTGCCTTCAGTATCGCTGCATTCTTCCTGTGCAGCATTGGCTTGCCCGTCGTCCTTTACAAGGCGCTTTGGGCATTGCCGGGTGATATGTCTATCACCACAGAACCAACATGTCACAACCGCACCCTTGTTGCTGTTGTTATGCTTTGTGTAGTTCTGTTTCTTTTCGGATTGATGGCGTGTCGACGCCTCACCTTTATCGTTGCGCTGCTCATCCTTCTTGCCTCCGTGGTCAGGCTTCTTCCCAACTTTGGTTGATGGGGTGAAAGGTTTGCGCTGAGTATCAACTAAGCGCTCTGCCACCACATATGCATCTTCCAAAATACGGGGGTTGCTCCTTTCGACTTCGGACTGTGCCCATGGTTGAAGTCCCACAATGAACCAGTTGAGCATGTCGTCTTCTGGCATGTTAGGTATCTCCAGCATAAGCTTCTGGAACGTTCGGACATAGTCTTGCAACGAACCAGTATGTTTGAGTTCACGAACCATCCGGTAAGCCTGTCTCTGCGCATTTCTTGGCATGAAGTAGTTGCGCAACTCTACTTTGAAGTCGTCAAAGGTGTCTATCATACATTGACCCCTCTCCATGTCATTGCGCTTCCGCCTCCACCAAGCGATAGCATCACCATCAAGTAAGGCCGCTGCAGCCTTGATCCTCAGATCTTCAAGGGTCACATTTTGGATATCCAAGTAGTCTTCTACTTGGAACAAGAAGTTCTCAATGGCCTTGCTGTCGCGAGAACCATTGAATTTTGCGGGTCTAGGTACATCAATCCTTGATGGTCTCTCACCATTTCCACCATTCAGGGTCACCGTCCGCTGCAACGTATGGTTCCTCAACTCAAGATCGGTCACTGTAGTCGTCAACGAAGTGACCTGCCCCATTAGTAAGTTCACCTGCTCTTGCAAGCTCGCCACCACATCATTCAATCCATTGAATGATTCACATGCGCGTGAAATCGCTTCATCATGTGAAGTCACATCTTCCACCAACTTGTTAACAGTTGCAGCCAACTCTTCTTGGCCCCGAGGTGAACCCATCTCCTCAGCTTCGACAACTGCCTTGCCTCTGGTGTTGCGCAAGTGTTGATAAGGCGCCACGATGTCTTGCTCACAAATCGCAGCCTGTCGGCGTGTCTGTCGACACCGACTCCGGAGTCCCTTCCCCAGCACAAAAACGGGCTCTGGTACCACTTGTCACGGGCCTATTTCCTTCAATGGGCCAGCGCGACGCGACGATCCTTCCTTACTGCCGCAAGCCTACTCGTCAGCTCGCTTGCCGGTCGCGGAAGCTTATGATCAGAGTGCAAGAGAGCAAGAGAGAATAGAGGGAGAGAAGTTGCAATCACAAGAAGCAATCACAACGAGGGTGAACAAAAGAAAGCTCAACGCATTTAATTTATTCACAATTTTGCCCGCAGGCTATTACAGTTCAAGTATACGGGCTGCCCCTTCGGGGTATTGATTCACCTGAACCGGGCAGCTTACATCAGACTCAACAAAAGCAAAACAGACTCTAGCGCAACCGTACACTGTAAGTCGCAAGGGAACATCTGCATTCCCTCAATTATCACCAATCAAGTATTACACCCATTACCAACTCGCATGAAAAACATGAAGTCCTATCCTATGACATTTGATGCCCTAGCTATGTTGATCCTAGACATCCAACTGATGCATCTGGATGGCTAAGATATGTCCACATCAGGGACGTTAGTTGGATGGCTAAGATCAACATAGGATGGATCCTATCGTATGCCATATGATGGGATTCGTGTTTGAAATGTAGCACTACCAAATTTACTGTGTTTGAAGCAATTAATACTTGATATGTTAGTTACCTAGACTGAGGGAAAATCTTAGGGCAGTTTTTGAGATAGAACGGGACCACATCTTTAGCTGCATAGAGAGGTCGGTTGTCTGCACCAGGTGTGGTAAGCATGGCCAGGGGTGTAGCTAGGATTCATGTGAGGGGGGGGGGGCAAACAGGGGTGTAGAAAAAAAATTATTTGTGTGATAGTCGGGGTTTCGGGGGCAGCGCCCCCGAAATTTTTTTTTTTTTGAGATAAAATAAAAAATGGCTACAATTATTAATAAAAATCTATTTCATATGGACAAATCAAACTATTTGCTGCAGTAAGGGCTGGGCTGGGCTAAAAAATGGATAAAAATCTATTTCATATGGAATCAGGGCAGGGCTAGGACTGGGCTTTTAAATTTTTTTTTTTAACTGTTTGGGGAGGCAGGATTGGGCTACAGCCCAGTCCTGCCCCCCCTAGCTACGCCCCTGAGCATGGCTGTCACCAGACCACCGGTGCTGGTTCCTGCTATGACGTCAAAATAATCGGTGATCCTCGCATCCTTCCCATCCAATTCCTATTCAATAAGAAAATAACGAGTCATTAATAAATTAATTTTTGCTTTAAAAAATAATAAATGCATATTTTTTTTGCAGGAAAAAAGAAAGATCTTAATTTTTTTTTAAAATGATGAAGAACCCTGGTTGAGAATTTGGCCCGGGTCATTTATAATGGGCTTCCCCCCTTGGTGAGGTCACCGACACCCAAGACCTTATGGGGCTCACCAGTTAAAGGCACCCGCACACCCAAGTACTTTATGTTGGATCTAGGTATTGGATCCAAAGTATTGATCAAGGTATTAGATCCAAAATTGACCATTGGGTCTCACAATAAAATCCAATGGCCACCGGCCCACCACAGTAATTGACTCTTGGTGTACAGTTATATAGTGAGGTGGTTATTGAAGAGGGTGGCATATTTCTCCATAAAATGTGATGAATCCCCCTACATCGTGTATAGGAGAACGAAAATGAAAACAGAGAAATAGAGATCTCTATAAAGGTTTGAGAGATTCACTGCTGAGAAGAAGGGAGTTAGAATAACTCAAAGATATAGCATGTTGTGATACATAAATGGAGGTTTGATTCCTCCTTTTCAAACACATGCCCCGCCTTCAATTACCCCACCCTAAACCAAACTAGGAATCCAATCGGGGTTTCATCACTTTATCCCTATGCCCGCTGTCACTTGGGCAACCCGAGTGGGTGTAAAATAATGATCTTATTAATCAGGTTAATTCAAAGTGGAAGATTTTTTTTGATGGGCATGAAAAAATGGATCCGCATAATTATGCAGTGCAAGAAATGTTGATACTGTATGTTTGTTTTGCTTTTTTTTTTGAGATATTTCAAATTCATATGCCTTTGATTTTTCTCTGCTCTGTTTTCCTTTTCTGAAAATATTTAGTTTGTTTCACTGCTCAGTTGATCGGAGGGTGCCGCGCAACAATTAACAAGTTCATGTTATCTTTGAAAAAAAAAGAGATTCATCTATTAACCGGATTAATTCAAAGCAGAAAATGCACTGAAAGGTGTTTGTGTTCGTGCTCATGTTTAGACTAGCCTTGCTGTGCTTGAGCTCGATGTCAAGCAAGATTAGCCAAATACGAGCTGGCTTCTTCGAAAAAGAGTACATGTACTTTAATTAAAGAGACAAAAACCAAATGAGATTTAAACCGAGAACCTCAATTTTAAGAACCAACTAAGCTATCCAACTATATTAAGTTAGATTTTTTGACATAAACCTATATATTTTATCTACGCAAGCTCATCCAAGGTGAGCTTAGCCAAACGCACCCTGTTCAGGCTCAAACCATTGAAGCTAAATAAGCTGCTCACGATTCGGTGAACCAGCTACATGAATGAGTTTAGGACGAGCCAATGCAAGTGCTCAGTTCACTTGATCTCTGCACTACTATAAACCCATGCTGATAATAAATGTACACCAAGTGATGGAAAAGAAAAAAAAGGATATATGTTTATATTACTTGAAGTTGTGATTCAAGGAAGCTTAGGATGGTCCCTGGAATGATCCCTCTGACTCCACCTCCATCTATGCTTAGAATGGTGATCTACTACAACAAAGCAGTAGCTTAGCGACGACCACATTCCGTCGCTAATCCGTCGCTAACAAGCGACGGATTAGCGACAACGCGGCGACAGTATGCTTACGTCGCGAATATTTCGACGCTAACTGGCGACGAAATAATTCCGTCGCCAAGTCCGTCGCTAATTGCGACGGAATAACGAGCGCTATATTCCGTCGCCAATCCGCCGGTACTAAACGGCGACCACGGCGTGGCGACGGATTTAATTTTGTCGCTAAGCCGTCGCTAGATTAATATGAATAGCGACGGAATCATCCGTCGCTAATCCGTCGCAAAAACGAAAAAAAATAAAAAAAAAATTATTTAAAAATTAATTACCGAGAACCGTACAATTTATATTTCCTGTAAATAAAAAACAAACCACACAAAAAAATTCATATAACAAGTATCTATAATAATTAATCGTTCCACCTTAAAACTAAGAAGTTTAATTATTTACAATTCAACAATTATAATTAGGAAAAATAAAAAAAATAGAACTTCTTCAACACAGTCCTCTAATCATCGCCAAGATTTTGTGCGTCTTCTTGTTCATTGTCTTTATCTGTCCCTTCAGCTCCACTACCCTGATTATCGCTAGCAGCCTACACAAGAAAAGAACAGTCAGTATTGATAAACAAAATATAATGAAATAAATTACACACTATATGTGATTCTATCATGTGCTCATGTGTGATCTAAGGCAATAAAAAAACTCTATATGTGATTCTATCATGCTCATATGTGTGCTAAGGCAGTCAAAAAATTGAATATGTGATTATAGCATGTTCATATGTGTTCTAAGGCATATAAAAAAACTCTATATGTGATTCTACCATGCTCAGATGTGCTTTAAGGCAGGCAAAAAACTATATATGTGATTCGATCATGCTCGTATGTGTGCTAAGGCAGTAAAAAAATTGAATATGTGAATATAGCATGCTCATATGTGCTCTAAGGCAGGCAAAGCCAAAAATTTTATATGTGATTCTATCATAAATGATATATAACATGTTCATATGTGTTCTAAGGCAGTTAAAAAACTCTATATGTTATTATAGCATGTTCATATGTGTGCTAAGGCAGTCAAAAAACAGAATATGTGATTATAATATGCTCATATGTGTTCTTAGGCAGTAAAAAAACTGAATATGTGATTATAGCATGCTTATGTGTTCTAATGCAATCAAAAAAACTTTATATGTGATTCTATCATGCTCATATGTGCTCTAAGACAGACAAAAAGTTAAATATATATATATATATATATATATATATATATATATATATATATATATATATATATATATATATATATATATATATATATATATATGTGATTCTATCATGCTTATATGTGTGCTAAGGCAGTAAAAAAATTGAATATGTGATTATAGCATGTTCATATGTGTTCTAAGGCATCTAGAAAAACTCTATATGTGATTCTACCATGTTCAGATGTGCTTTAAGACAGTCAAAAAAACTATATATGTGATTATACCTGAGAGGGACCTAGAATCGAAGATCCCCTATCCTGAACAACGGCCTTGATCTCATTTCGGAGAAAGGGGGCGACAGTGTATTGGAAGTAGTTATTCAGTGATTCATTAATGATCTCGCGTACATCATCACTGGAAAGAATAGTCGGCTGCTTGGAGCTTATGTCGGCGCAAGAAGTTGGTGAGCCGTAACTGGAAGAACCAATAACTGGTGAAGTGTTCATATTACTCCCAAACCCGAACACGCGACCTTTTTTGGGTTCACCTGCTGCAGTCACCCATGCTGTAGGATCAAATGATGGATGCTGAGTAGCGTCTTCGCCATATCGCTCTACCATTTGTTGCTCATATGCCTCCTACAAAATAATGTTTAAAGTATTCATTAATAATTAATGATAACATTATGATGACTTGCATATATATTGCAATGATTATTAATAGAATTAATACATACCGTTGTCGTTCTCGCCTTCTCTGATACGAAGACTCCCGTGGTCTTCCGTTTATGTGTTTCTACAAACACATCCTTATATGGTACACTGCCTCCTTTTTCTGCTTCCTGCGAAGTTAAATGACAAAAGATTTAGTACACAAATTTGCAACAATACTTATAAAATTAATATTATATATTGATGAGTTACAATACTTATAAAATCAAATTATACTCGGACTTCAAATTCATTAGTTGAAGAACTGCAGACAAGATAGTGTGACTCTCACAACCGTTCCAAAGTGGCTCATCAGCATCTCTAAGTAAATCATAAAATCTACTAGCTGCATCGTTTGGTGATTCTTCATCTACGACAGTTCTTACATCACTAGAACTCATAGCAGAACCCAGTTCTGTTCCTGCAGCATCAAATATCAAATTCGTATATGGATTATCGTGCACCACATTCACCCGTGCATCAAAATCGTTTCTAAATTCTTCTCCATGAAACGTCCAGTTTTGATAATCACTCACAAAACCCTTCCTGTATAGGTGATGTCTAACGCCATGAGGTTCTACAAATCGATTATTCTTACAAATCTTGCAGGGACACCTAATCCGACCTGTGGGATCTACCGTACTGACACTTGCCGTTGCAAATTCAATAAAACTGTCGACACCATCCATATATTCATGCGATAACTCATTGTCCACTATCCTACGGTACATTCATTCACGGTTTGCAGTCATTCTGTCGTATGATGTTACGAATAATATCCTAACCAGTTAAAAGAGAACCATCAGAATACTATGATAAAGAAAATATCAAATTTATCATGCAATATATGATGTCATACAATCACAAGAATTATGATGCATGCATTGATAACTTAATATTTTCATGTGCAAACTATTCATGACACGATACATTCATTTGAAGCATGCTTTCAGTACACAATTTCACATGGAAGACATAATCAAATTGAAAGTAACTACATGTAAGCATGGATACAATCACATCAAACATTGCAATACATCGAAATAATTCATATCAAACAAATATCAAACATGTACCTGCAGCAAACATACTTCAATATCCTACTAACTACTACCATGCATAGCATGGACTCCGTACTCCAAAAATAAGAACACTTCCATATTCATACATTAAAATCATGCTCAGCATGATCTCCGAACTCCAACAAAGTAGTCCTAGATATCAACAACTAAGTGAGTGTGTGAACAATAAAGTGTTATATTCAATAAATTAAATAACATGTGATGCGCTTGCATCACTTACTCACCACGGGTATTTACCCGATTTGCATTATTTTTGTCACTTACTTACCACGGGTGGCGGGGCACAAGCGAGTTCTGTTGAGAAATCTGCAAAAAAAAATGATGTTTTAAAATGAAGTCACCATGAAATTATTCGACCATATTAAATCATAAAACCTTAAAATACAAGAAAATAAATTATAAATAAACCAAAACATCATAAACTATAAGAAAAATAAACCATAAAATTAAATAAAAAAGCCACAATTTAAACCTTAATCAAACAAGGAAAAAACCTGCCCAAATCAAATACAAAAAAATCCTTAATCAAATTAACTAAAAAGTATTAATTAAAAAAATGTGATTTAAATCCCTAATTATAGAAAATAAAAATAAAAACTCTAAATAAATAAAAAAAACCTAATCAAATTAACTATAAAAGCCTTAATTAAAAAATTTTGATTTAAAGTCCTAACCAAATTAACTAAAAATCCTTAATTAAAAAAATTATGATTCAAATCCCTAATCATAGAAAATAAAAATAAAAGCTCTAATCAAATCCAAGAAAACCCTAATCAAATTAACTATAAAATGCCCTAATTTTTAAATTTTGATTCAAAGCCCTAATAAAACAAAATCAAATAAAAAACCCTAATTAAATTAACTATAAATAGCCTTAATTTAAGAAATTTGATTCAATTGCTTAATAAATGAAAATCAAAATAAAAAATCCTAATCAATGAAAATCAAAGAAAACTAAACAATAAAAATAAAATAAAAACCCTAATTTCTGAAAAAAGAAAAAAAAGAGCAAGAAACCAGGGGGTCGACCCCCGGCCGGACACGGCAGGGGGTCGACCCCCGGCCGAACATCAAAAGGGGTTGACCCCCTGCCGGACAAGGCAGGGGGTTGACCCCTGGCCGGACACGGCAGGGGGTCGACCCCGGCTGGACAAGGCAGGGGGTTGACCCCCTACCGGACATCAAAAGGGGTTGACCCCCTGCCGGGGTTGACCCCCTGCCGGACACGGCGGGGGGTCGACCCCCGGCCGGACATGGCGGGGGGTCGACCCCCCCCCCCCGGCCGGACACGGCAGGGGGTCGACCCCCTACCAGGGTTGACCCCCGGCCGGACACGGCAGAGGGTCGACCCCCGGCCGGACACGGCAGAGGGTCGACCACCTACCGTGGTCGACCGCCTGGCAGAGTCGACCCCCTGCCGGAAAACGCAGGGGGTCGACCTCCAATCCATTTAAGGTGAAATACGTACCTGCGGTTGCTCCGGGCAGCGACGGCGGCAGCGGAAGGTTGACGGAGATCGACTTCCGGCGAACGATGGGGGCCGGCAGAGAGGTCGACGGGATGTATAGGGCGGCCGAAGGAAGAGGGCGGCAGGAGGGAGAGGGCGGCGGGCGGGAGCAGCGAAAGGAGAAAGGAAAAAGAGGGGTGGGATTAGGGGTAATGCGACATTTAGCGACGGCTTAGCGACGGATTAATTCCGTCGCTAAGCCATCGTAATTCAAAAAACAAAAAAGGCGACAGAAAATATTTCGTCGCCTAGGCCGTCGCTATGTTGCGACGGAATTTTAGCCGTCGCAATTCCGTCGCTAACTGTCGTATTTATTGCGACAAAATATTCTCTCGCACAATCCGTCGCTAAGTAGCGACGGATTTTGCGAGGGAATATAATCTGTCGCTAGTTTCGTAAAATTCTACAAATATAGCGATGGATTCATTTCTCTCGTTAATCCGTCGCTAAGTAGCGACGATATAACTCCGTCGCTAAATTCCGTCGCTAATCAACTATTTTTTTGTAGTGATCATTCTACCATAAAATGGTGTCTGATGCTGAGACAGTGGTGATGTTGCAGCCATTGCTCTCCTAGATTAAAAGGGTGGTTTCTAGAGAGATGGTTTGTTTGGGATGAAAGCCTCAACGGTAGAGTTTAGAAGGCCTTGGATTGAAGGAAATGAATAGGCTTTGCAATCTAAAGTGTATTAAGACTAGAGCAAGGTGGCTTAATTTGTATGGGGAATGATGAGTTTACCTAATAAAGAACGGTTGTGGTATTTATAGGACGACGAAGATGCGAGCTACCAAGGTTGTTAAATGCGATGAGGCGAAGCGAGGCGTTGAGCCTGCGCTTCGCCTCTGAGGCGTACGCCTCTCACAACTGGAATGGAAGTGAAGCGGTGGGAGGGGAGGCAGTAAGAGAAGGACCACCGCCCAGCTGGTACGGAAGCGAGGGATATGCCGGTCGTCCGGTGGTCGGAGAAGACTGAGCAGCAGCTGCAGCACAGCAACTCCGGTGGTCGGTGGTCACAACTGGTTGGAGGTTGATGAGGGGCGCATCACAGCAACGCCTCAGTACCTTGAGCGTGCGCCTCGCCTCTGAGGCGTACGCTTCAGGTACTGAGGCGTACGCCTCTCACAACACTGCGAGCTACCGTGATCATGGAAAATTGAGTGTTTGGATGCACTTGATGAAACTTCCTTGTGGGTTCAAAAAGAGATCAGAATTTTGAATTCAAGCATGTACTGCTTGGTCAAGGAAATAGATTACAATGTTCAGACACCAACACTTTTTCTCTCTCTATGTTTATCCACACACCAACTTGCAGTTGAAGACCAGGGCAGTCGTTTGCTAACCTGGCCCTTCTGCACTTCACCGTTCCTGTTTTCCTAACCACGAATATTTTAATCGACTTAGTTTTTTTTTGCAATTAAAAACAGAGAAATTTGTATAGAGTCTAACCTTTTGCGTGGTGGTCAAGAAAAAAAAAAATCTATTTAAAAAGACATTTCAGGAGGCAAGCTTTTGCTAGAACTGATCTCATGGTTAAGATCCATATAACATAACATCCATAACCTTTAGCTTGAAAATGTGTATTTTGCCTAGTTTCTTATGCAATAGAAGGCTAGGAGCAATTTAATAATTTTATTATACATAACTCACCATTTAATTAACTTGGTTGTGAATTGACACCTGGGTTGGGTTTCTCAGATTGTGGTTGTGTTTTTTTTGGCACTTGTCAAATTGACTGTTTTCTTTGAAAAAAAAAAGAACAGAGTTTAGCCTGAGTTACGTACATCATGAGGTTTCTTTATTTTTTTTATTATGAAGAACCCTTGGTGAAGCGAGGAAAACTTCGGGTGAGAACCCATGACCAACCTGCCTTAATTAAATGGCCCACCTTTGAAAGCTACAGACATACCCTTCCACTCATGGGTTTGATCTGGTGTCTTCATCTCAGCACCCTCACATCCACCCTGCTAGCTACACTGGCGACCCCGCGGTGTTATCTGAGGTCTCTTTATCGAACAACTTTAGTTAAAAGTTGGGTCTTGAAATGTATTTTAATAAAACCTGAAACTCTTCTTGAAATATCTGGCAAAAGGCTAGGTTTTAAATGAAAACTTTTCTCCATAAACCATATTTAATTTTCTCTCTCTCTCTCTCTCTTTATATATATATATATATACTTGTACTCTGAACTGTGCACAGTCACCATCTAGATGGTGGCTGTCTTACTCTTATGTTCCTCTCTCATCCAATATTCGGTTGGATGTATTTTGGTAATGTTGAATGATAAATGTTCTTCTCTCTTTATATATATATATATATATATATATATATATATATATATATATATATATATATATATATATATATATATATATATATATATATATATATATATATATATATATATATATATATATATATATATATATATAAGAACCCTCAATGAGCACCTGGTCACTTAATGGGCCTAACTAACTAACTCCGGTGCTGTTATGGAAGCACCAGTACCGGAAGCTTTTTAGATAGGTGGGAAGCCCGCTTCCCGAAAACTCGCTTCGGAAAGATGATACTCCTCGCTTCCAAAACTTGATGAGAATCTCGTCCTTTGCTTATTCTTCTTATATGTTCTTTCACTCTATTTTTTATGTGTTTCCCTCTCACACTTTGCACTCACTTTCCTCTTCTGTCTCTAAATTGGTAGTCACTATTTTTAGATTATCTTAAAAATTTAATTTTTATACTAAAAAATCATGAAATTTAAGAATAGTTATTTTTATTTTATTTTTTATTTGTATTTTATTTTGATTCCCATTCAATTCTTATATTTATTTATTTATTTTATTCTCCGCTCCCCGCTTTCTAGCTTTCGCTTCGTAATCTGGCAACCTTGGTCAAACCTAGGATGAAGGGTCAGCACCTTTTCTCCCAAGCCCGCCGGGCCACTGGGCAGGTGTCATAAACGCCATGTACGATAGCTTTGGGAGAATGAGGATCAGGTCAGGGGTACCGATGGTGGCCATGAGCGGGCCCCTCCGATGAAGCTCATTCATGTGATCAATGACATACCAGATGCAATAGGTTTGCCTTTGTTTTCAGCTATTAATTTTGCACATTTTTAGACGTTCAGTTAGAGAATCAATGGCTTTAAAAATATATATATGAGGCCCATTTAATTGAGATACACAAGCCAACGATGGTGTTTGGGATGTGGAAATCAAGAACTCATTTCGTGAGCTTTGACATCAAAAGAATGATGACCAGGATGGCTGAACACTATTTTATCTGCATGTCTTCAAAACTGGCATCGTATTCATATATAGATTTCTCCCTAAAAAAAAGTACATACGGATCGAGTGTTCCATTTTTTCTTCCATGGGTGGCTGACGTCCAAGAAACGCATCTCTTGTTCCACCCAATGTTAGTCAATATCGGTATCGTCCCTGAATCGCTCGCCCAACGATTCAGGTGAATTCAGGCCCGATACCGATACTGAAGTGAATCGTTTTGAATGGGCCAAAAAATAATTAAAAGGTATTACGTGTCAGAACATGACACATGTTACAACTAACAAAATAGTATTTAAAAATATTAAAAAAAAACGGAACTGTGATTGCACTTTTAGTCTGTCGCTGCACCGATCGCCCTCCATCATTTCTAGGGCTCCACAACTGACAGGCCCTATCCCCAAGATGGAGCGCGATCAGGTGCAGTGGCACGTACACTAAGTGTGCAATCACATTGCACCTGATCTTTTTTCCAAGTATTAACATTTAATAGTTTAAAGAAAAGGAAAAAGTTATATAAAAAGTAACTCCTGTAATCATTCGAGCGGTTTCTTAAAAGATGAACATTTATCCTAAATAATTGAAAACAGATGCGACTGAACAGAAGTTTGTTATGTATTAGGCTTCTGTAAACTTAATTACCGAAAGCAAAAGAAAGAGTTCTGAGCAGGTAAGAGGTGTTCCTTACGATACTACCAATGAGAGGCCCTTATATTATTTTACAACACCTCTCTCTCTCTCGGGAGGGTGGTGTATGTTCTCCCCCGATGATTCACTGAATCCCACGTCTGTGTTCGGGGGGTCTGAATGAACACCACATATACAAGCACATGGGGCTCATATTCCCGTATATGTTGACATCACTTAGCATTGGAGCCTGGTGTAGTTGCATAGACTTAAGTACCCTTTCTTGAATTTCTTCTTATAAAACGATGGTTTGAGAAAATGATAAAAATGCCCTTCATTCAAAAAAAAAAAAAAAACGGTTCAAAAAAAGGACAAACATGTCTTCAATCCAGAAAGTCGAGGATGATGTTGACTCTTCAAAGTCTACACAGCGAAACGAACCTTCATCGTTTCGCTGATGGTGATCCGGCGAAACGATGATGAGTCGACGATCCGATGGTAAGCTGGCGATCCGATGGTCATCCCGCGAAACGAACCTAAGCTATCAAAAATGTCTGTTTGAACTTTTCATTGTCATCTTCTTTTTTTTCCTTCTCTGTAAAACACTGTAAAATCCTCTCTCTCTCTAGAGAAGAAATCAAGCGAGACAAAAAGTTCTCCCTGGAGAAGGCCATGAACATCAACCCTCTCACTCTCTCTCCCTTCTCTTTCTACTTTTGTGCACATCCAGCAGACGATCCTACATTACTCCATCGAACACCGACTGACCTGCACACTAACTATACCATCGTGCGTGGTCTATGTCGATAGTGGGCCTTTAAAATTTTGCATGGGTTACATTTCATAGCCTGCGTGTTTCTATTTCTATGGGGAGATTAAACTAGTTCATTAATCTAGTTTATATCTGAAAATTTTTATAACTTTATATATTTATTTGATATTTTAAATATGTAAAAAACCAGAACTGTTTTGTTTAATCATAGTTAAATAAGATTAATCTGTAACCAGTCCTGAGTTTTAACAAATTTAAAATATCAAATATGTATAAAAAGTTATAAAAATTTTCAGATATAAACTAGACACATAAAAAAAGAAAACCCTTTTTAGAGATTTGGAAAATGATCTCCCATTGGAGAGATATGACTCTCGCAAAATGAACTAAAAATATGTGCAACTCAAATAATGCAGAATAATAGGGGTCTGATTTTTAATCAAAATAGGAAAACAAATAACCATAAAAATTGCTAAAAATTGACAAAAATAAACTAGACTCAATAAGAAAGACACCGCTTTTTACGGATTTGAAATTCGATCTTCGGTTAGGGAGATATGCCCCTGACAAGTTGGTTCTTATTCAGGCAGCGATTTACGCCGTAAATCGCACAGCGATTTTCTGAAAACACTATAAGTCACAATAGCGATTTACACATAATGATTTACTAAACAATACCACAAATCGCTATAGTGACTCATAAAATACACTACAAATCGCTATAACGATTTGTAGTGTTATTCAGTAAGTCGTCACGCGTAAATCGCTATTTGAATCAAGACCAACTTGTTGGGGGCGTATCTCTCTAACCGGAGATCAGATTTCCAATCCGTAAAAAGCAGCATCTTTGTTATTGAGTCTAGTTTATTTCTGACAATTTTTAGGAATTTTTGTGGTGATTTAATACCTATTTTTGGTCGAAAACTAAGACCCTATCACACTTTATATCATTTGAGTTACTCAGGTTTTTAGTTCATTTTGCACGAGTCATATCTCCATAACGGAAGATCATTTTTCAAATCTGTAAAAAGAATTTTCTTTTTTTATTTGTCTAGTTTATATCTGAAATTTTTATAACTTTATATATTTATTTGATATTATAAATATTTAAAAAAACTAAAACTATTTTGTTTAATCATGGTTAAATAAGATTAATCTGTAACCAGTCTTGAATTTTAATAAATTTAAAATATCAAATTTGTATAAAAAGTTATAACAATTTTCAGATATAAACTGGACAAATAAAAAAAGAAAATCCTTTTTACAGATTTGGAAAATGATCTTCCGTTGGAGAGATATGACTCTTGCAAAATGAACTAAAAACCTATGCAACTCAAATAATGCAGAATAATAGGGGTCTGGTTTTTAATCAAAATGGGGAATGAAATGACCATAAAAAATGCTAAAGATTGTCAGAAATAAACTAGACTCAATAAGAAAGACATCGCTTTTTACAGATTTGAAATCCGATCTCTGTAACAGGTTTATTTTCTAAAATTGAACGGTAACTTTAAGAAGTCACCATCTTCAAACCAGAAAAAAAAACAGAAAAATCGTAGTAAAGGGTGTTACGAAAACCTTTAGCAAGAAACAACCGAGGCCTCCACCAGGGGCGGCTCCCCTTGGACCCCCGCCCACTGACCGCGCAGCGGGACCCGTACCGCGGGGGAGCCCCTGGACCCCCCTCCTGTAAGAGCAAAAACTCTAAATCAGGCTCCACAACTCATCAAGTTGAATTATGCTACCCACGCTGGGAGGAGCCCCCAGACCCCTCTTCTGTAAGGGTAAAAACTCTGAATCAGGATCCACAACTCATTTAGTAGAATGATGCTACCCACGCTGGGAGGAGCCCCAAAACCCTCCTCCTGTAAGGGTAAAACTCTGAATTAGGCTCCACAACAATCAATGTGCAAGTCAGTCGGTGGTTGATGGAGCAATGTAGGATCTTTTGTTGGATGTGCACAGAAGCAGAAAGAGAAGAGAGAGAGAGAGTGAGAGAGGGTTGATGTTCATGGCCTCCTCCAGGGGAGATTTCTTTCTCGGATAATCATGCAGTGTAGAGACTGGGTCTTAAATAATCATCTTCGAGGCACTTAAGTCTTTACAACCACTCCTTTTCGAGAATCATCATTTTTTTTGGCACCAATGGAGGAGAGGGTACTTAAGTCTTTGCAATTGCATCAAACCCCAATGCTAATTAATGCTGACAAACATGCGGATAAGAGACGAACATGCTTAAATACGTGGTGCTTTTTGGGACCCCCCGAACATGAGATGTGGCTACCGGCCCTGTTCAGGGGGGGGGGGGGGGGGGGGGTAAGGGACATATAACCTGCCTATCTCTCTCTCTCTGTACATAGAAGAGTGGAAAGGCAATCTTTTATTTTTTATTAATTTCACTGTTTTATTCCTCTTATTCAAAGAAAAAAATGGCGAGGCAAAGGAACAACAGTTCATGCTAGTTAGTTCATGAAATACTTAATGAGTAATTAAATGAAAATGACTCCACCAACAGTCATTATATATATACGTAGATCGGATGAGATCATCTGTATATTTAATATACTTGAGAGTTAGTCTCCCATGGGATTTTCAAGAATTAGTAAAGGAATTAACAATAGAGCTACGGATTCAAGTCTGAATTAGTAAAGCAATATCATCTGTATAGGAAGAGAGATTGCGAGTCAGAATAAAACTCTCCAATTAACAATTTTAAAATTCTTGAAGTAGACCACTAAATGAACGTTATATATATCGAACTACGGATGCATGCCTTCTTTTCATGTCACCACATGTAAGTCAAAGAGAAGAAGAAAATTTATTAATAGAGCCTGGATAAATTTGTTAACATTGTCAAAGTTGTAAACGATATAATAAGTTGTTTGATGTTGTTATCCTCAAATTAAATATACTTTCTTTTAAGATATGTTTGTCTAGTCCAAGCAATTGGAACGAGAGATATGGGTCTTGCTCGGAATCTTGATTATATATGGAATAGATAATGACTGTCTGGGTCCATCCTTCTTGGACGGGACACTATCTACGACTACGATGCCAGTTTTGAAGAAGCGTGCCGAAAACATGGTGGTCCTGTTATTGGGAACTTGGTGTCTTTTTCTTTTTTACTCTCTCTCTCTCTCTCTCTCTTATTGGTGGTCCTGTTATGGGGAACTTCAAGAGCTGCAAGTTGGTCTTGGTCCTGTTATGGGGAACTTCTTGAAGTCTTATTTTTTTACTCTCTCTCTCTCTCTTATTGGAGTGCAGGCCAAGCTTCAGGAGCTGGAAGTTGGTGCCTGAATAAAGAAAAACGTTGTTGGTGTGTGGACATTGTAGTCTGGGACATTGACCCAGCCGTACATGCTTGAATTCAAAATCCTGTTGATGACCCACTAGGAAGTTTCATCAACTACGTACACACCCAAACGCTTTGTTTTCCGTCCTCAAGGCAGCACCTTCCATGTTCCTATAACTACTACAACCCTTCTTTATTCCTCATCGTTTCCCATGCAAAGCCTGCTCCAGTCTTACAACACTGCAAATTGCAAAACTTATCCCTTTGCCTTTTTATACTCAATTACCTAGGCTTTAAACCCAGACACTCTCTCTCTTATAGCCCAGGGAGCCATGGCAGCAACATCACCCGTGGCTCAAATCCACACACCATTTTATGGTAGAATGATCACCATTCTAAGCATAGATGGAGGTGGAGTCCGAGGGATCATTCCAGGAACCATCCTAAGCTTCCTTGAATCACAACTTCAAGTAATATAGATATAGATATAGGCTTTTCCCTTCCCCACGACTTGATGTTAGGGCTGCAAATGGATCGGACGTGGTTGCGCAGATATCTAATCTGAGTCCGACATGTTATTTCTGGATATGGATGTTTTAAGTAAAATCCAAATGGTCATTCTAATCCGATTCAGATATACTCAATAGGATTACTTTTTTTATTCTGGTCAGATTCGGATCAGCATTTTAAGTTGGGTCGAGAGTTGATCCGAATAAAAATCCGACCTCATTGGATTTTTTTACATCTAAATAGTTTTTTTTGTTCTATTTTCTTCCGGATCCAGTATTATCTCATGTATTTTAGATTCAGATTCAACCTTATCTCCTCGGATCTAATTCATATTCAGATATGTTACTGGATCAACTATTTAAATTTTGTATTCGTATTCGGGTCTGACAAGATCCAGCCCGAATCTGACCCGTTTGCAGCCCTACTTGGTGTACTAGACATGTATCTCTTTTTTTCTTCCTCAAGTATTCATCACTATGGACTTTCCAAAATTATTATGAGCTTATTCATTTCTGAAACAGAAGATCAAAATTTCATTCAAGATGATTGCACTAGATATGTGTCTTGATTGATAAGATCGTTTTATTTTTCTTTTAAAAAAGCATGCATTTGTTAATTGATCATTATTTTCTTATTGAATAGGAATTGGACGGGAAGAAGGCGAGGATTGCTGATTATTTTGACGTCATTGCCGGAACCAGCACAGGTGGTCTGGTGACTGCCATGCTAACTACACCTGGTGCAGACAACCGACCACTCTATGCAGCTAAGGATATCGTCTCATTCTATCTCAAAAACTGCTCCAAGATCTTCCCTCAATCTAGGTATAACTAACACATCAAATGTTAATTACTTCACATACTAAATTTGGTCATGCGTTCTATCATATGTCATATGACGGGATCTGCCCTATGTTAATTCTAGCCATCCAACCAACGGCTAAGATTAATTTACATTCTCACCAGATTTGGACTAGTCTTAGCCATCGAGGATACTTCAGTTGGACGGCTAGGATCAGCATAAGAATCTAGGACATCATCTGTCATAAGATGCATGCGATCCTTTTTCACGGGGGCAGGTTGTATTAGGGGTGGCAATCGGGTCGGGTCGGGTCGAAATACCTCAACACGAGCATGACCCGTTTATTAAATGGGTTGGATGTGGCAAACACGAACACGACCCATTTATTAAACGGGTAACCCGACACGACATGGTTAATCCGTTTAATAAACGGGTCGGGTCGGGTCGACACGACACGATTACACGACACGACGACTCGTTTATTAAACGGGTCGACCCGATAACATAGACATCTCTGTTTACGATTTGGTTTGGTTCGGACTATTGGTCAAATAGGAGTTAGGGTTAGATAAGTTTATATATATATATATAAACTGGTTGCGGGTTGACGGGTTCTGCCTAACCCGTTTATTAAACGGGTCAAATGGGTTGGCATACCCCTAACACGAACATGACCCGTTTAATAAATGGGTTAGGCGGGTTGACCCGTTTACGACACGAACCCGTTTAAGACAAACCCTAACCCGGCTAAGAAGCGGGTTGGCAGGTCGGGTCAGATTTTGCCACCCCTAGGTTGTATGTCCCCCCCCCCCCCCCTTGTTCCGAGGGGAACATACAACCTGCTCTCCTTTTTAACAGCATTCACAAGATTCATGCCAGTTGGTAACAGGTTGTATAATTTTATTTGTTTGGTGAATGCGGAAATGTAGGCGCCCGTTGGGTACGGTCAAGAAGCTGATACGTGGATTATCTGGACCGAAATATGATGGTAAATATCTTCACAAGCTGGTCAGAAGCAACCTTGGTGATACAAGATTGCACCAAACTCTAACGAATGTGGTCATCCCAGCATTCGACATCAAACGCCTTCAACCCACCATCTTCTCTTCTTATCAGGTTACCTTCATTTATCACCAGTGGTCAAGAAATTTTTTTTTTCCAACAAAATGAATTTTGGGAAATCAACATGGACATGTAAGGATCGATGCAAATGGGATGTATATAGCTGTTTCGAATCCGAACCATCATACATATAATTGTACTAGGATATAGCTAGGATTCAATTGAAAAGAATATACTACAGTCTAAGATCATATGTGGAAACTCACATTGGAGGATTGAATGGGTGTTTCTGTTGTTGTTTTCCTCAGCTGAAAATGGTCCCCGCCAAAGATGCATTACTATCTGACATATGCATCGGTACATCTGCTGCTCCCACGTACCTTCCTGCCCACCATTTTGTAACCAAGGATGAACAGGGGAAGACGATTAGAAACTTCAACCTTGTTGACGGAGGCGTTGCTGCTAATAATCCTGTAATTCTTGCACTACACACCCATTTCTATGCAATTATTTTTTTATGGCAGTTAAAATAAGGCTGGTAAACAAGCCGAATTCTAGCCGAGCTTGAGCTGTTCGGGCTTAGCTCGTTAAGGGCAAACCCCAGCTTGAGCTTGGCTCGCTGATCTTGGCGAGCCGATCACTAGGTGGCTCGTTATCTTTAAAAAATTATTTTTAAGTGTTTTTAAGCTTGATAGTATATAAGATATATAAAATGCATATAATAAATGTATAAACATATATAATATATAATTTATATATATAATATAAGTAATTAATATGTAAAACAAGCCTATATGAGCCTAGCCAAGCTTGCCTGGTTCATGCTCGGCTCGTTTACCTAAATGAGCTGGCTCTTAGCTCTGCCCGCTATTTCCGAGCCTAGCCGCGCTTCTCACGAACTGAGCTGGACCGAACAGCGAGCTGCTCGTCTGGTTCCCCAGCCGGAGCAGTTACATTGTTTGTTTTTTTAGAGAAAAAAAGGAAAACACAATTTTCAAAAAGTAACTATACATTTTAAAAAGAAGGCAAAACACGGTTTTCAAAAAGTAACAATATTGTTCTAATATGAAAAATATTAGCAAAGTTTTTACCTTATATAGTAATTATATATTTAAAAAAAATCATGCTCGCATTAACAGAAAGGCTTAAATCTAGTTTAACTCTCTCTCTCTCTCTCACGCACACGTAACACACAATTAAATGTGCATCTCATATATCTTAAATGTCCAGTATATATATGTTATTTAGTTATTATTATACTTTTTTGATAGATAATTATTATTATTATTATTTTTTTAGACTTTGGTAGCGGTTAGTGAAGTGACTCGAGAAATCTTCCAACGAAATCCAAATTTCTTTCCTGTCAAACCTGTAGACCATGGAAGGTTTTTGGTTATCTCTCTTGGAACAGGAACATCCATCCCTCAAGAAAAATACAGTGCTAGATCAGCTGCTAAATGGGGCGTTATGGGCTGGCTGTTAAATGATGGGAGCTGTCCTTTGATCAACACTTTCACTCATTCAAGCGGGGACATGGTTGATTTCCACGTCTCTGTGCTCTTGGAAGCACTAAATTCTGAGCAAAACTATTTGCGAATCGAGGTATGATAGATATTTTGTTTTTTCTTTTTTTTTTTCTTTTTATGATAGGCTAAGGATGGTGTGTTTGTATGATGGATGGGGTGAAGTAAGCAGTGTTGTCAGTATCGTATTGGCCAGAAATTGATACGGTGCAGGGCTGATTCGCTTATTTTTTTTAAATTTTCAAAAAATGTTAAATTTTGTTATTAATATTTTTAATATAATTTTAATTTTTTTGTGATATGTATCATTTTCTGGTTAAAAAATTGACTGATTCAGTTTCGATTTAGCTCCGAACCAGAATTGGCGATTCACCTGAATCATTTTCAAAACGATTAAGGGTCCGATACGATATTGACAACATTGGAATTAATGAATGATAGATACATGCAATTTCACGCTTCTTTTGCATCCAAACGTAGTCTAGACCGACAACATTCATCGATGGGATGCTCATGAATGAAGCATGAATTTGATTTTTGTTCCTTTGAAAGTAAAGACCTTGTAGTTTTCCCATTAGTCTAAATTGAGGAAATATTTCAATCAAAAAATAAAATTGGAAATTTCAGTTATTGGTTCTTGACATTGTAAATTAAAACCTTATGAAAATGGAGCCAACAAATTAATCTAGTTATTAGTGTTTTATAAAAAAATGTCCCGATCGATTTTGTTGCAAGATTAAACTGATACAATCCTTAAAAAATGAATATATTTTCAAAATATTGTCTATTCTGAAAATATCATGTTTTAATCATGATATTATCAATTATTATGTTATCAAAGTGTTTATATTTTCATTATTTTCTTATATATTTTAAAATTTAAATATAATGGTATTTTGAGCAGATTATTCCAAGAAGAACAAACTTTTTAATTTCCTTTATAGAGAAAATCCCGAGAATGAGATTTGTGAACATGATTCTATGTGTGTGTGTATTCATAGAGCTTCTTGAAGCAAGAGTATATGGAATTCATTCTTTAATCTTGGGTATATATATATATAGGATGACACTTTAAGCGGCGACACATCTTCAGTTGACATATCAACCAAGAAAAACCTAGATAACCTGGTGATGGTTGGTGAGGCTCTCTTGGAGAAACCCGTTTCCCGTGTGAACTTGGAGACAGGTGAATATGAACCCGTACAAAACGAGGGCACCAACAAAGACAGACTTATCAGGTAGGATGATTCTGTAATTGTTCTGCAGCTACTGTGGATGTTTTCACTGTTAATCTCACAGAATCTTATTCTTTTAATTGTTGAAATTTGAAGGTTTGCAAAATTATTGTCCGAAGAAAGGAAGCTTCGGCAACTGAGATCTGACGGGGCGCATCATTGAAGAGCTATTTATCTTGGAAGGATTACTATTATCATTCTTTGTGTATGCCATTGTGCAATCCCAATTGTGATCATTCGCCATATTTCATTCCATTTCTTTGAAAGATTTACTATAATATTTTCATTTCTTATGTATAAAATGACCATACCTTCTTATTCCATCAGTGTTTCTTTTATTTTTGTAACCCATTAATGTAAATTTCTATTTGTCAAGGTACCTCAACCTCGTGCTCTACAACTGGAAATTTTTCTCTATATCTGTCCATTTTCATTTCTGTTGTTTGCATGCCCATGCTGAGTTTACGATGGTTGTAATGTTATTACCGCTGTTGGGTTTGTATCATGTATACTTGATCCGACCCAAAACCCGAGTTTTCGGTTAGGGGCATAAAAAGTGTCAACCTGAACCTGACCTAAGCAATATACCAGCCAGGTTTGGGTTATGATCTCCAACCTGATCCAGCTTTTTAATTTGTCAGGTATCAGACCGGACCCGAGCTAGTGTTTTATGTGTACTTTTGGTAAAAGTAAACTTTTGAAATTATACGGGGCTTGGTAAATGTGATTCCCGGGCCCCAAGATCCACCATGACCCCTTTTTGTGTTTATGCTCCCCTCTGATGAAGTTAAAGTATGAGTGAATGTTGTGTATCGTCTTTTTCAAGGACAGGTCGTGTGAAGATAGTGGCTGTGTTGAAAGTCAAGAGTTGAAAGGGCTATGTGTGTCAGTGTGTAACTGTTAAAATAAAAGTGTTAGTGGTGAGTAAAGAATTAGTGGTGTTAGTGGTTAAAGGGTGTAACCTTTGTAATAAAGTGTTAGTGGGTTAGGGTCATACTTGGGTGTGTGCCTTAATGATGTGTTGCTTAGATAAAGAGGCATTAGACGTGTATTGGTGTGTCATTTTGTGTATTTTTCATTTTGAGTGTTGTGTGAGTTCTTTACTTCTTGTTATTTTCTTGTACTCATTTATTAATGTATTGAGGTATTTTAGTATTTCTTTTGTGTGTGATGAGTGTGGTATAGCTAGTGTTGATCTTGTTCCAGCATTTTTGGTATCAGAGCCTAGAAACTGGGCGTAGCACTGTGGTGGTGAAGGTTGTGTAGATAGGCAATCATTTTGTAGTTCATGATGTCGAATTGTATGAACACACTCTAACCTCTCACGATCTCTGGTTCTTATTTTTAGTGGTGAAAAATATGAATTTTTTAGTACAAAAATTCAAACATTCTTCATCTCACAAGATCTTTGGGTTCTAGTAGAGACTGGTTCTGTAGAGATAGAGAGTTCTAAAGCTGAGGAGAAACCGACAGATGCAAAGGAGATTCAGAAATCTTTGCTTGTGTTGAAACAAGCAGATATAGATTCTATTTTTAGTCGAATTTGCCAATGTCACAAAAGTAAAAGAAGCATGGGACATATTAAAGCAAAAATTTCATGATGACAAGAAGGTAACCACGGTGAAACTCTAAACTCTACATAGAGAATTTGAAACATTACTTATGAAAGATGAGTCTGTACAAGTTTTTTTCTCTAGAATTTCTATTATTATGAATCAAATGTGATCTTTTGGAGAAAATATTACTAATCAAAAGACTGTCAAAAAAGTTTTGAGGAGTTTACCCTAAAAATTTGATCATATTGTCACTGCTATCGAGGAATCTAAGGACTTATCAACTTACTCTCTTAATGATCTAATGGGCGCTTTGATGGCTCACGAAGTAAGATTGAATAGAGAGATTGGCAAAAATATTGAGCATGCATTTTAGTCTAAGGTGGCGATTTTTGAGAAAGAGAAAAATGGTAAGAATTTCTTTCCTCATAAATATATAGGCAGAGATAGAGGAATAGCTAGCTATCATGGTCGTGGTCGAGGATGAGGGAGATCCTACACCATACATCAGAAATTAGATAGTGGTGAGAAAGCAGATAAAAAACAAAGTCACAAGGGAAAACAATGCATATTTTGTAAAAAGATGGTCATATTGAGTCATACTCTTGGGATAAAGCAGAGCAAACGACAATCTTGTGGAAGAAAAACAAGATGAAGGTAAGTTATTTCTCACTTGCTTAAATTCAAATGAAAGTACTGGCAATGTGTGGTTTTTAGATAGTAGATATAGTAACCACATGACAGGCAAACAAGATTTGTTCTGCCATATAGATGAATCAGTGAAGTTGCAAGTTAAGCCTGGAAATGACAAATGTGTAAAAATTGAAGGCAAAGGTACCATTGTTGTTAAGACTAAATCAAGTGGTGAAAAAAAAATTGGTGATATCTATTATATTCCTAGATTAACTCATAACTTTCTTAGTGTGGGTCAGTTGATTCAAAAAGGTTGTTCAATAATATTTCATGATAATATGTGTGAAATTAAAAGTAGAAAACTTAATGTTCCAAATATTAAGATTCACACGGCCAACAACAAGATGCTCCCTCTTGATATCTCACATCTTGATAAGTGTATTTTTGTTGCTAATGTAAAGAATGACTCTTGGCTATGGCATCTACATTATGGTCATTTGCGCTTCAATGGTTTGAAGTTGTTAAGTCAAAGATGAATAATATGTGGTTTGTCATCTATTGTTTCTATTGATAATGTGTGTGAATGTTGTGTTTATAACAAGCAACATAAATGGTCGTTTCTTATTGAAAAAGCTTAGAGAGCCAAAAAACCTCTTGAACTGGTTCATATTGGACCGATACAAACTCCATCTATGAACAAGAGTAAATATTTTTTATTATTTAGTGATTACTTTTGTCGGATGAGTTGCATGTTCTTTCTTGTTCAAAAATCAAAGGCGTTTGAAAAATTTCAGGAATTTAAAGCCCTTGTTGAAAAAGAAAGTGGACAAGTTATAAAACTCTCTGTACTGATAGAGAGGAAGAATTTTTATCTGATGAGTTTGGTTTTTTTTTGCAAGCAAAATGGTATTTGCAAGCAATCAACTATAATAAAAACATTAAAACAAAATGGTATTGTCGAGCAAAAAAATCAAAAAATTATAGAAATGACTCAAAGTATGCTAAGTGAGAAGAGGCTCTAAAATGATTCTTGGGTTGAAGCAGTGGCGACATCAATTCATCTTCTAAACATATTATCAACTAAGGCAATGTGCAACAAGACTCCGTATGAAGCTTGGTGGAAGAGGAAACTTGGTGTAAGGTTTCTGAGAATCTTTGGTTCTATTGCTTATTCTTTGATTCATTTTGATGATAATTTCAAAATGGATAAAAAAAGTGAAAAATGCATATTTGTTGCATTACAAGAAAAATGCTAATTAGAGAAGAAAATTTGCGATGGATTTTTTCCGTCGCAAATTTGCGATGGAGTAGCGAGAGAAAACTCTTTGTTGATAACATTCAAAATATTTGCGAAATTAGCGATGAAAAAAATTCTGTTGTAAATCCGTCGCTAATTTGCGACGGATTTGCGACAAAAAAATTATGTCTCAAACTTCGTTGTAACTTAGCAACGAAAAGTTTTTCCTCGCTATTCCCGTCGCTAAGTCACGATGGATTAGCGACGATATTTTTTTGTCACCAAACATTACAAGAAAAAATGCTAATTAGCAACAGAATTAGCGAGAGAATTTTTCTGTCGCTAATATGTCACTAATTAGCGAGGGATTTTTTTTGTCTCTAATCCATCCCTAATTAGCGACAGAAAAATTCCCTTGCTAATTTGTCGCTACTTTTCAATTTAAACTAACCCATCTAGGGCATGAATTTCTTTCTCTCCTTGTGCGAAATGTAAACTGACCCAGTGGCTCGATTAAAGCGCCAGACGACGTGCTTCTCTTTCAGATCGTCCGGCTTCGCCGAGAAGCCTCGCAGGTGACGACCGAAATGTGACTTCGTGGCGTAGGAATGCGAGGAAGATGAGGAGTCTGAGTCGCTGGTGCTGGTTGGATTGGGAAGCTCGTCGTCCCCTTCCTCGTTTCCCTGCATCGATCTGTGCCCTAACCTCTTCCTCTCCAACTGAAGCCTCAGAGTCTTAGCCACACTTTCCTCTCTGCCGCATTCGTCATCCACTAGGCAGGATGAGAAATCGATCGAGAACTGGCTTAGCCTCCTCCACTCATACTTTCCAACCGGCTATTGAACGATCGCAGGTCGGCAAACTCAAAACTGCGGTGAGATTTGATCGAATCACGTTTCTTGGATGCTCTTTTATTTTTTTGCCGCATCTAGGGGTTCTCGGTTTGGTTGTCATCTACGTCTTTGTTGATTTATGTGTTCAAAGTTTCTTTTGATCGCATTGCCGCATAACTACAGTGCTTGCTTTATTAACTGAATTTCTTTTGTTGTTTCTTGATGGAATTAGGATTACTGGGCATCGGGTGAGTGTGCTATAATGCAATGCAGCAACATGTACAAAGGTAGTCAACCTCATCGAGAGATAATTCGTCGCTAAACACGTTAGCGACGAGTTTACGATGGATTAGCGATGAATAATGTATGTCGCTAATATGCATTTTTCTTGTAGTGTTGGGTATAGTAATGAAACAAAGTGTTATGGATTGTTTAATCCTATTAGTAAAAAGTTGTTTATTCAAAGAGATGTTTTTGATGAAAATAGTTATTGAGATTGAAAAGGAGAATCAGGTCAACATTTAACATTTTTTGATGATGAACTTAAGTCTACTCCATCAATTGAGAATATGTCATCCCATGGGTTTTCACCTCCTTCCTCTTCAACTCGAAGGACATCATCCAATGATTTGAATGAACCTGACAACAACACTCCTCTACAGAAGGTATGATCCTTACATGAAATTTATGAATCATGCAATTTTGTTCTTATAGTTGCAGAGCCTACATGTTATAAAAAGGTGAGTGAAAAAGAAGAGTGAGAAGAATCAATAAGAGAAGAGATTGCAACTATTAAGAAGAATAATATGTGTGAGCTTGTAGACTTGCCACTTGAAAAAGATGTAAATAAGATTTAAAATACAATGATGAGTTTAAGAGAGATTGGGTCAATAACCTCCGACAAACCATGAGCTTTCTTGTTTTTGTCATCCTTAAGATATTTAAGCATATTCTATTCATGTTATCACTCACAAGAATCAGCTCGTGAAGGAATAAAATGCCAAAATATAAAGAGCAAGATTTGCCCAAAAATCATATACTTTAAGAAGAATTTTATCCTCAATTAAACTAGCCAAGATTACCCATATTGCCTTAGGCGTAGCAAAATATAAAGAAAAAGAGTAAGAGTTATTTTTTTATTTTTTTAATATGAAAGCTGGGGATAGACACACCCGTAGAAATTACATGAAAAACTACAATTGAAACAAAAAAAAAAGATTCAACAAATCTATAAAAAGTTATTTTATCTAAGGTTATTGTTTTAGCCAAACAACATGATGTTTTGAAAACATCTATTTTGATAATGTTGGGCTTCTTTTTATATATTATTATTTTTTAATATTTTTTAATATTTTGATATATTTTATATATATTTGTGTCTATGTACCTAGAGCCCAATCTATTTCATACCAGCAGCAATCACGACACTCAGTTGCCTCAATAATAGGAGTTTTCTCTTAATTTGATGATTTAGGGTTGCCCCAAAATTTAAACCATTAAAAAAATAGAACTATTGGTCATACGTTCAAACCCCAATTATGTTATAAAGAAAAAAAAGAAGAAATTACATCCAAAAGCACTGAGCTATGCATGTCTTGGAACCCAATGATTGAAGAAGTAAAAAAAGAAATAAATTTTGAACAACACAAACAAAGCTTGTTTAAGCTCTGCAAAAGAATAAAACACACAAAAAATTAACCAAAAATAAAACAAATGGGCAACTCTTTAAACCCTCAATAAAAAAAGAATCCCTTATTAAAAAAAAACATAAAATTTTGAGTAAAAAAGAGAGGAACATATCAGCCTTGTTTGCCTCTTCTGTTGTAACTACACTGATGGGATATTTAAGTCGATGACAATCGTACATGCCAATATCTTTGCAAGAAAATCTAGGAATCCTACCCAGCTAAGACATAGGTTTTGTTTAGAAAGGGAAGATGAGAGGAGAAACAAAAAAAGGTAACAAGGTCTGAATTTTACCTTTAACCTTTTTTAGTTTTTTTATGTTTTTTTTGTAAATAAGAACATTGGGGTTACCTTGATTTTATATTAGAGAATAAAAAATGATAAAAGATCACCCTCAGAGGGTAGCCAATCCGGCGGCTTATCTTTCCATAGCAAATAATTAAAAGATCGAAGCAAGAAAAGAACTGAACCCATGGCCATCAAAGGCCTCTTACACAAAACATCCTCATAAGCAAAAATATTTGTAAGAGAAAATGCTTGATTTGAAGATTGATGTTCTTCAACAGCACCCCTCATGGTTCTGCACTACCACTAGTTATTTGAAATCACACAAACATGAGTACCATGCTGAAGGGATGACAACTGGTACAAACACTCAGCTTCAACAAAATTCGAGTTTAAAACTCTCTTCACACACCCCAAGTAAAAAAATTTGTCTCTATCATAGACAACAAATGGTTGAAGATCACAATATAGGAGCATGTCACAAATCTGGTTGCATGTGTAATGATTTTGGTAGGGAAAAATTGTCTATTATCAATCTGGGTTTTGCAAACAATGAAATAAATTTCATATAAGAAACTGGTCACTTTATCAACGCAATATGTTCGGTGCATGATGCCCAAACTAGATCAACAATTGTAGTTTTACTTAGATGCACATCCTTATGATAAGACATGTTCTTCAACTTCCAAATATTTCAGCAAACAATATGAAATGCAATGTTCCAACAAAGCTTGAGCCATGGGAGGTGGAAGTATGACATCATCCACCATTTAAGTTCCCAGATAAAATCAGAATACAAAATATGCTTCTTTATAAAAAATCTGCACACATGTTTTCAAATTAATTGAGCAATAGGGCACAAAATAACAAATGAGATTGTGATTCCTCATGCTTTAAACATAGAGGGCATTTATTTGGCAATGCGACCCCAAAAACTTCATAGTTGTGGAGATACTTAGAGAGCATGAACTCAGCCCATAAAGAGACCCCAAAAAATACATCGATCACAATATTAGCCAGGTATGCGATATTCAACTCATTAATCTTGTGAAGCCCAACATCACCTTCATTTTTTGGTTTGCATAGCATGTCCCATGCGACCAAATGCAGCCTTCTCTCATAATTTGAATCCAACCAAAGAAAGTTCCTGAACATAGTTTTTAATTGAACTACCACCTTCTTAGGCACCTTGAAAGCTAAAATTCAAAGTGTGTTTTGAATGAGAAGTAACCTCCCTGCATAAGACAATAACCTGACTTTCCATGCTTCTAACCTTTATTGAATTTTAGCAATAAGAGGTTGAGATAAAGAAGAATTCAACTTGCCCACACAATGGCAAACCCAAATATTTTAATGGTAAACAACTCAATTAATACCACCCTATTAAATGAAAAACTTGAGAAGTCACTTTCGAACTCATATTTAAAGGCACAATGACTAATTTTTTATTATTTATTTTCATGCTTGCCGCATATTTAAATTTCAAGAAAATGCACTTAACCTTTTGCAATTGGTTCTCTATAGGATTATAGAAAAGCAACACATCATCAACAAAGAAAAGGTGGGAGATGTCCTGAGAAAGGTAGGCAACTTTAACAGCCTCAACAGAGAGTCTCTCTATAACAATTAAAAACATATATGAGGACAAAGGGTCCCCTTGCCTCAAACCCCGAGAGCTGCAAAAAAAATTCTTAAAAACTCCGTTCACCAACACTTAGAATGAAGCTTTGGAAATACAAAGCATAACTCTTTCTATCCAAATTGGGTGGAAGCCCAATCAAACAAGAGAGATCTTCAAAAAATTCTATCATAAGCCTTTGACCTTTTAAATTACTGGCTTCCATAAGGGAGCTCCAACCAATATGTTATTAAAGAAAAATGAGGAAAAGTCAGGAACACAAGATGTACGTGGTTTAGATAAAAACATCCTACGTCCACAGAGAGAGAGATAATGATCTTTCTTAACTTAATGATGGAGTGTACATATGCTTAAATAGAGAAGAATAATTTAACGTCAAGCTTAAGAGAGCATTTATTGGCCGGCCTTCATGTGTGGCAACCAACTCTATATTTTATGGTAGGGATCCCTCTACTTTAGTGTTGATGATGTCGACAGTGTCAACCGACTCCACATTTTGTGGAAGTGGCTCCTTGATCTTAGTTTTGATAATATTGATAACTAACCTCTTAGAGTTATCGATAAAATTAGAGACTCTTGCATGAGGCTACATGTCTTTGATGATAAGCATTCCCTCCAAAAGTGGAGCTAACTCCTTCTCACATGGAATAGATCTCTTTATTTGTGGATGGTGAAATTCAACAGTTATCGATGGACTCTCTTTATCAATAATCATAAACTTCTCTTTCTTTAACTGACAACGCAGTAGAGTCCTTAATATCAAGAGTTCTTTTAGTCTCCCTCAAATTAAGTCGACTGCATATCCCAAGTTTGCTCTGCAAGGCTCCAAAAGACAATTTTCTCAAGGCTTTGGTAAAAATGTCTCTAAGTTGTTTATCCGATTTAACAAATTTTGTAACCATATTTCCATGTGCAACCATCTCTCTCACATAGTGAAAATCGATCTAAATGTGTTTAGACCTGTTATAAAAAATAGGGTTAATAGACATGTGAAGAGCACTAAGGTTATCGCAATAGAGAATAGGCCGCTTCACAATAGGAATCCTAATGTCGTGCAATAAGAAAAGTAGCCAAGTAAGCTCAACTGCAGTAGATGCCATGGCATAATACTCTGCCTCATTGCTCGACCTAGCAATGGTAGTCTGCTTCTTGGCACTCCATGAGATGCAATTGCTTTCAAGAAAAGTATAATACCTGGTAGTAGACCGTCTTGTGACAGGACAACCAGTCTAATCTGCATCACAAAAAGCATATAACTATAAGGTGCTGCAAGACAAAATGTTCATCCCAAAGTCAATGGTGCCTTTAAGATATTGGAGAATGCATTTCACGGCTTGAAAATGTCCAACTTTTGGCACATGCATGAACTGACTCACATAA
Organism: Nuphar pumila; assembly: GCF_984573655.1. Taxonomy (NCBI): domain Eukaryota; kingdom Viridiplantae; phylum Streptophyta; class Magnoliopsida; order Nymphaeales; family Nymphaeaceae; genus Nuphar; species Nuphar pumila. Next base: position 135,773,517 of record NC_143252.1, on the reverse strand, counting down.
TTGACTGCAAAAGTAAGTTTTGGTCTTATAATGGTGAGGTATTGCAGAGAACCCACAATGCTTCTATATAGAGTGGTGTCTTCAAAATCTTGATCACTTTCCTTATTTGCTTGTCCCTTAGTTAACATGGGTGTGTTCATGGGCTTACAATCCAACATCTTTGCCCATTCCAGAAATTCTTTAGCATATTTAGTTTGACAGATAAACATGCCCTCATCAGTGTAACTAGAAACTCTTTTTGCAATTCACTAAAAAAATCATTAAGAAGGGTGTTGTTGTTTCCCGTCAAAACTATGTCATCAACATGAATTAACAAAATCATGACACCCTACTTGGAATGAAATGTGAACATAGAGGGATCGATCACACAACTCAAAAAACCATAAGTAAACATGAAGTTCCTTAATCTTTCAAACCAAGCACGAGAAGCTTGACGCAAACCATATAATGCCTTCTTGAGTTTGCAAACATAATTGGGATAGATTTTATCTTCAAAACTGAGAGGTTGTTTCTTGTAAAAAACTTCATTCAGAGCACCATGAAGAAAACCATTTTTGACATCCAACTGTTTGATAACCTAGTGTTTGACAGTAGCTATGGCGAGAACAACTCTTATACTGGCGGGACATATAACGGGAGAAAAAGTCTATTAGAAATCAATTCTTTCAATTTGATTAAAACCTCGGGCAACCAAGCATGCCTTAAGTCTATCCAGGCTACCATATGCTTTTAGTTTTGCTTTAAAACCCCATTTTGAACCGACCACATTCATAGACAGTTCCCATCCCAAGAATTAGGCGGACACCATCCCAAGAATTAGGCGGGTCAGTCGGATGCTTGGAGCTGATGCTAGCGGGAGAACTCTGAGAGTCATGACTGGAGGAGGCAACGACTGGTGAGGTGTTCATATTACTCCCAAACCTGAACACACGACCCTTTTTGGGTTTACCTTTTGCAGTCACCCATGTTGCAGGATCAAAAGGCGGATGCTGAGTGGAGTCCTCACCATATCGCTCTACCATCTGTTGCTCGTATGACTCCTACAAAGTAATGATTACAATATAGATTAATAATTATGAATTACAATATTTATGATAACTTGTATATTATAATATTTATTAATACAAGAAATACATATCATTGTCATTCTCGCCTTCTCTTATACAAACTTTCCCATGGTCTTATGTTTATGTGTTTCAACAAACACATCTTTGTATGGCATAATGCATCCTTTTCTGATTCCTATAAAGTTAAATGATAAAAAAATTATTTAACAGGTATGCAACAAAACTTATAAATTTGACAATATATATATTGATGAGTTACCATTTTCTTCAGGAGGCTCCCAAAAGTCCTAGATCTACATGTGTGTAGATGGGCATCAGGCATCTTTCTTCGATTTTGTGCAGCCTTCGTTGAGCGGTTTTAAAATTCATGCCCCGCCCACTTGTCGAATATTGCATCCCAAAAATCTGGGAGGGCCATGGCCCTTCCACTATAGTGGATCATCTATCCCGTCAGATGCTTTTCTTGTTGCAATCTTCATATTGTACAGCATGTCTGCAAATTGACTGACAACCACCTTCTGCCACATCTTCCTCGCATCCTGCTCCTCCATCGTAGTCGTGAAGTCATTTAAAGCCTATAAATAATTTCAAAAAGTTAGTAGACATGACTATAACAAAAAATTAAATATAAAATACATTAACTATGAGAAACGATTGTATACCATGAATGATGACCACAATCTATCCAACACCTCCTTTGGGTACTCTTTCCATTGAGTGATCGGTCCTGGTAGATGTTAAACTAGTGACTGCCTAATCTCTCATACTACTTCTTGTGGCTCGAACCTCGCACTGCACACAAATTGGTACACATTAACTATCAATATACAATATTCATAAGATAAGTATAGGATAAGTGAAAATGAAATACTTATGATCAATTATCGATATACACTATTTAAATGAGTCATCGTGTATCAGACTGAAGAAACTCTGCATCCAGCGCTATCTCGTGACTTGTATGAACAAGTGGTGTAAGTGGGTCATATGCAGGCGAAACATCATTTATAGAAAAATGAGTTATAATCAAGTATACAATTAGTTAAATGATATACCTATCGTAGCAGCCCATGAAGATGAAGGTTGAGATTGGCTACCACTAGGTGCTCGACGACTGTAACTTTTACGAACCATATTCTAACAAATAAAAAATATCATGTAATATATTCAAACATTGCAATACCTTCAAATTATTCAAATCATTGCAATACATTTCAATACATTTAAATCATTCACATCAAATATTGTAATACATTAAAACATAAGATATGACATCACTTGCTAATCATGGATAACTTATCCTTAACTTGCAATACAATTTGATCAGTTACACAACTCTATATCTTCATGGATACATAATCAAATCAAAAATAACTTCATGCAAGACATTTAAATATTGTAATACATTCAAATTATTGCAATACATTCAACTCATAACTCTATACCTATCGAAGATAGATAATCAAATCAAAACTAACTTCATGCAATATATTCAAATATTGCAATACATTTCAATACATTCAAATCATTCACATCAAATATTGCAATACATTAAAACATAATATATGACATCACTTGCTAATTATGGATAACTTATCCTTAACTTGCAATACAATTGGATCAGTTACACAACTCTATATCTTCATGGATACAATCGTTGAAGAGGAAAGTAGCAGAGAAACTTGTATGACACTTAATCATAACTTTATTTGCATGCCATTTCATGTGTTTAGTTGTCCTCAAAGACATATACAATCGTTGCAATCTAGGGGTGAGAGGGAAGTAACAGAGCGACTTGTATGACACTTCTTTTGATCTCGTGTTACCATTGCCTCTTATCTTTGCTTGAACCAAGGATGCCCACATGACGGGCATGATCTGCTATTTTCTTGATCTTTAAAATACAACATACAGTGATTTGGAGAAGCATCTATCTTTTGATACCCCATACCTAGAGCATTGACCATAACCTTTGCATGATAGAAATTTTGTGACAATTTCTCATCTTTGGGCAACATACTCTTCACAATAGAGCACATACAATCAAAATATGATTTACTCAAATTAAACTTAGACTTCAGATTCAGTAGTTGAAGAACTACAGACAAATGTGACTCTCGCAACCATTCCAAAGTGGCTCATCAGCATCTCTAAGTAAATCATAAAATCTAGTAGCTGCATCATTTGCTGATTCTTCCTCTACCCCAGATGGTACATCAATAGGATCCATAGCAGAACCCAGTTCTGGTGTTGTGACATCAAATATCAAATTCACAAATAGATTATCGTGCACCACATCCACCCCTGCGTCAAAATTGTTCCTAAATTCTTCACCATGAAGCGTCAAATTCTGATAATCACTCACAAAATCCTTCTTGTATAGGTGATGTCTAACGCCGTAGGGTTTTACAAATCTATTGTTCTTACACATCGTGCAAAGGCATCTAATTCGACCTGTGGGATCCACTGTACTGACACTTGCCGTTGCAAATTTAATAAAATTGTTAACACCATCCATATATTTAAGCGATACCTCATTATCAACTATCCTACGGTACATCCATTCAAGGTTTGCAGTCATTTTGTCCTATGATATTACGAATATTATCCCAACCAGTTAAAAGAGAATAATAAAAATGCAATGATGAAGAAAATATCAAATTTATCATGCATTCGTGATAGATGTAATGATTTGATATATATCACACACACACACACATATATATATATATATATATATATATATATATATATATATATATTATCATTCAATCACAAGAACTATGATACATGCATTAATACCTTAATATTTTCATCTGCAAAATCATTCATTTGAAGCATGTTTGAAGCATTGATAACTTATCATTCATTTTTATGTGCAAACTCATTCATAACACAATACATTCATTTGAAACATGTTTTTATGATACAATTTCACATGGAAAGCATAATCAAATTGAAAGTAACTTCATGCAAGCATGGAGACAATCACATCAAATCATTTATATCAAAACAATGTCAAATATGTACCTGCAGCAAATACACCCCAATATCTCGCTAACTACTACCATGACTAGCATGAAATCCAAACTCCAAAAATAAGAACACTTCTATTTTCATACATTAAAATCATGCTTAGCATGATCTCCGAACTCCATCAAAGCAGTCCTAGAACAAAAAAGTGTTGCATCCAAGAAATTAAATAACCTATGATGCGCATGCATCACTTACTCACCACGGGTATTTACCCGATTTGCATTGCTTTTGTCACTTACTCACCATGGGTCGCGGGGCACAAGCGAGATCCATTGCGAAATCTGCAGGAGACACTGTATTAAAATGAAGTTTATTACCCAATGACAAGGGGGGTGACGCCCCTGTCAAAAATGAGCCCGATCAGGGAGATGCAGCCCTCTGCTGAAAGCAAGATAGGCAGGGGCGCTGCCCCTGTCGGCAATAAAGTCAAGGTAGGGAGCGAAACACCCTGCCAGAACATTCACAGGTGGCAGTGGTGGGACCTTCCGAAAAGAAGCATCGGGAGGCAGAGGCTGAACCCCCCGCCAGGAATCAATCATGAGGCAGAGGGGTCTCGCCCCCTGTCGGGAAAATAGACAAGGGGCAGGGGGCTTCGCTCCTTATCAAAATTATCGAGGACAGGGAGGCGAAGCCACTTTCTGTCAGGGAAAACAAAAGGGCTTTTCCCCCTATCGATCATAACGAGGACAGAAGGGCGGATCCCCACTGTCAGAGAAGTCAAGAGGATAGGGAGTGAAGCCCTTTATCGACATTCAAAAGGATAGGGGCGAAGCCCCCTATCCTGTCAAAGATCAAGGCAAGGGGAGGGCCTGACAGAGGCGATCGGGGCCTCTGCCAGCCCCCGCCGACTACAGAGGGGTGGGGAGGGCCTGACAGAGGCTGCTGGGCCTTTATTGGACCTTTGACAACCATAGGGGGAAGGGGGAGGCTCCAACAGAGGTTGGCGGCCCTCTGTCGGATCGCTGATGACCCTTATTTCAAGGTGAAAAAACAAGGGGGAGGGTTACCTGCGGGAGACACCGATGAGAGGTCGCTGGCAGGGTTGTCTCAGGCTGGGGTCGTCGACTCGCCAGAAATTCAGAAGGGGAGCAATAAGAGAAAGAATGAGAGAGGGAACGAGAGACGAGGTCGCGGGACGAAGCTTGCTAAAAAACACAGAGAGGGATCAACGAGAGAGAGAGAACGGGAGAGGGAACGAAAGAGGAGGTCGTCGGGTGGTGGGCGGGCGACAGGAAGTCAATGAGTGGTGGTCAGGCAGGCAACGTGAGGTCGACATGCGGTGGGTGGGCAATGGGAGCTCGACGGGCGGTGGGCGGGCAGGCGATGGGAGGTCGACGGGCGACAGATGAAATAGAAAGGGAAAAGGGGCTCGTATTAGGGTTTTGTGGGGGAAATTAGCGACATAATAATTTTGTCTCTACTCCGTCACTACGTGGTGACGGAGTAGCGACAAAATTTCTGCCGATGATCCATCGCTAAAGTGCGAATGAACTTGAGACAGAATTTTTCTGTCGCTAATTCGTCACCAAGTAGCGACGGAAGTTTATCGTCGCTAATTATGTAAATGTTAGTGACAAATAGTTTTATCTACCTAATCCATCGCAAATGGGCGACGTATTATTTCTGTTGTAAACATCCGTCGCTAATTAAAGTTTTTCTTGTAGTGTGAATCACATGACCAACAAATATATATAATACATATTGCATGATCAAGCCTAATCGAGCATATCGAACTTAATCGAGTTCAACAACTTAATCAAGCTCGACTCGTTTATCTAAGTCAAAACTAGTCTTATGTTCAAGCTCGACTCATTTATCTTAATGGACAAGCTCAAGCCAAGCTTAAACAAGTCTAGCCCGAGCCGAGCTTGAGCTAGCTTGGCTCATTGTGCATCTCTACTGGAACAAACCACTATTCAACTTAAAGAAGTCACCCGACACCTTTCCCCATTGATGTTGATTATCATGGAAGCAGAGCAAAGAAGGGCTTGGATCCATGAGCACCATTTTGGACTGAAGCACATACAATTGAGAGTGGTGAGAAGGTATGGCCATGACACCAAGTCAAAGGCTTTAGATATGTGTAGTTTGAGCATAAACACCAGTCTTTTAGTTATGAAAATGTTGTGAATAATCTCATTTACAAGAAAGACACAGTCTTGAGCCTTACTCCCCTAAATGAAAGCATGTTTTGAAGTTTGGATGAAAGATTTGAAGCTACCCTCTTGAGAATATTTGTAAGGGTTTTAGAGAGGATATGATAAACTGCTCCCAGGAGTGAAATGGGTTGGAGCACAGAGATATCTTCCACTGGTTCTCCTTAGGGATGAGTACCATTTCAGATCTGCCCAAAACTTACAATAAAAAGCAATTGATTTGAAACTCATCAAAAAACATCTTGAGATCAATTTTAGTGGTCTCCCAAACCACTTAAAGAAGTCAAGGGGAAAACCATTTGGCCCTGAAGCCTTTAGGTTAGATGAATCCCACACAACATTTTGTATCTTCTGAAATGAGAATGGAGCTTCCATTTGATGAGCAACAGTAAGAGACAACTTATTAAAGAGATGAGATTCCAAGGTCCCACTACAAAAAGGGGTAGACAAAAAGAAGGCCTTAAAATGATTCGTAATTGCCAAAAACACGTTCAGGCCAAAAAATAGTGAGAGGACCATGGTCTGAAGTAGTTCTAGGCAGAATGGATCAAGAAATTTTTGGTAGGATCTGCAGAACATTGCCAAACACTAGAGCACAATCCAATTCGAGTAGGCATGGGCTTGCTCTCTTGTAAGACAATGGATATGGCTACCCCAAGTGCATTATTGCTACGTGATTTAGTTGGATGAAAGCTCTAAAACCCATCGCATTATGCATGATAAATGACTTGTTTGAAGCAAATTGATAGAGCAAGCAGTTAAACCCCCATGAGCATAATCAGAGAGTGTAAGTGATGCAGAGCATCCAGAGATAGAAGCGAATTTGGATCCAAATCCAAATATCCAGACCCATTCTGGACATCGCTACCCAATGTGATCCACACGCTTGTAGGACGTCCCTGGTCCTTGTGGATCTCTTAGTTAGCCGATGTTCATCGTGCTCCTTTTATTGTCTCAATTTCGCTGAGGAATCATATTTTGGACTTTGTTTTAGCAATAGTTATTTTATGTAATTTTTTTTTAGGAGCCGGATTCTACGAATCCTGATAGTTCTGGTACCTTGTAGGATCTTTTTTGTGGTACTAGAGGGTGTATACGGTCCAAGGGTAGTTTTTATTTTTTCGCAAATTCACTTCTCTCTTGGTGTTGGTGCAGGATCCAATTCGCAACCTATTTGGATCCAGATCTTGATCCATCTTCATGAGGGAGGTCCTAGGTGGAGCCACTTTAGTGTGGTCCATCTTGGACCTCATTTGAATTCATGTTGACCAGCCCAAAGTCAAAAATAGATTATTGGTGGAGTTATTAGCATTTGACAAAATCTAGGCTTGCACACTCATTTTTGGTGCAAAGCTTGGGAAGACCCAAGGTCTCTTTATTATAGCTCTTTCCAAGCAACCTAAGCCCTTAACTAGAGAGGTCAACCAAGGGGTTAGGGGGCTTCTTCATTTTCATTTTTGGTTGTGTGGCTGCTGCTAAAGTAAGAAAATTTAAGTTTTTGGTGTGGTAGGTACTTGAGAAAAGCTTTTGAGTGTGGATGTTTGGTGGAAGGTTGCTTGGAGAAGAAGGTGAAACCGTGTATCACCTTGTGATTGTAGAAGTGGAACTCGTGGGTGGTTTCATTCGTTGAGGCTGATCCAAACTTGTTCATGGGAGTTGAGATTTTGGCACCTCCGTTCATGGCTCATTTGTTGTGGCGTCAGTTGCTTCCCAACGACGGCCATTCCAACTTCAAACCGGATAATCGTGGGTTCTTCATTTTGTTTGTTTACTTTGATCATATGAAACTTATGTTGATTGTTTCATCTTGCTGAAAGTGTGACTAGTTCATTGACTCTTTTGAATGCATGATTAGATCATTTTTATGTTAAAAATTGGATTGCTCAATCAAGTTAATTCTCGAAATATTCAGTGTGATTTGAAACTCGTTATTTCAACAAATTTCGTAAAATTGTTGTCTCAGTTTGTCAGAGACACCTTCAAAGAAATGGTCGTATCGGTCTCTATACTTATCTGATTTGAACGTTCTTTAGCTTCCCGAAAATCTAAGAAGATTGTATCCAACTTTGTAGTTGAGACTATTTCATTATTAGGTCGTTTAAGGCCCCGAAAATTACTGTCAAAGTTTCTAACTGATAGTGACCCACTGTGATTAATTTGGTTCAGAACACTCATAGTAGTGTTCGGTCAGAAACAAAAGTAGAAACAAATACAATATGCAAATGTTAGGAACTTCTATACTTATAAAATAAATTAAATAAAAAAGAAAATAAATTGAATATCACATAGGGCTTAGGTAGCCCTTTCCTACGATGACAAACACGATGGAACTGGAGCAACACTCTGACTAGGCGTGAGCTCTGAAGGTGGGTGAAATAGGAGATCTAGACCCTAGGCTAGCTAAGTATGTTTAGCGAGGCTAGGTCTAGTTACGTAGGAATTTTGGCAGTATAGGTATAACTAGATCTCATACTCTAGATGTTGGAATTAGCGGGTAAACCCCTACCTATAGTTTTTCTATTAGATCCAAACATAATTCCTGCAAATCTGGGATCCCTAAACTCTTTTAAATCCAAAGATGACATGGTGAGATCCTATTACTTGAGCTCAAATCAATTCTTTTGATTGGCCAAGGGTCCTTTTAGCCTAATTTTAGGGATTATATAGGCTAGATATGATTTAAGTGGTTTAGGATTAAGGTAAATTCTATTTTCAATTTTTGGTGCTATAAGGATAGAAATATGGCAGTTTGTCTCCAAATAACACACGTTTAGGGCCAAATGAACAACTAACGACATATACTGCTGATGACAATGCATGTGTTGTTAGGAAAAGTCCTAACAACACATCATGCAAAAGTGTTAACGACACATGAGAATTGCTAACTACACATACGAAAGTGTTGATGATGTATTAGAGTGCTATCAATAATTTTCCATGCAAAAGTGTTAATGACACATGAGAATTGTTAACTACACATACAAAAGTGTTGATGATGTATCAGAGTGCTATCGACAATTCAACATTTTTGAACTCTCCTAACGACACATCAAAAAATTGTTGATGACATTGATTATTATTAGCAAAATAGGCCAAAATAAACCTAATATGTTAACTTGTTTTAGTCATAACTTAATATCTAGATGTCCTTTTGAGGTGGTTTTTAATGCGTTGAAAAACTAACATCATTTATGTTAATTCATCTTTTAAGTGCAAAACCATATTAAATCATTTTGGTGGTTAAAATTCACACAAAATGAGCCCTACCTATAAAACATGTTTTTTTACTGAACAAGTCACCTTGTGTTTGTCATAACTTTCAACTCCGATATCGTATTGACAAGACTTTTGGCTTGTTAGAAAGCTAAGATCCTATAGTTTAATTGATCTTTGGATAAAAGCTCATCATTTTAGAGTCTAAAAATAAATTTAAGGTTATAATAATTATGAAACGGGCTAAAACCACTAGATTGGGGTGTCTACAGCAAGATACCACCAACCATACCTTTATCAAGTTTAAATTGAAATCCTCCACAAGCATGCCAGATCTCATTTACAATATGCAAGTGAACCTAGAGTTTAGACTCTACAATCCCAACAAAATAAAAAAGAGCATTCTCTGGTCCAATTGGCAAGGAATACCCTCCTTCAATGACATTTTAATCCCTGAATGTTCCAAATGACAAGCTTTTTGACAAAACACTAGCATAATTTTGGGTCCTCCTAGCAAAACGTCTAAGGACTATAAGATGCAATGCCTCCTTTGGGGAATTAACACTCATGGACAAACTTTTGAGCTTTTAGAGCAAGGTCAGGATTGAAGAGAGTCTATATTGCACTTTCTTGTCAAGGAAGCTTAGGAGATCTAGTGATAGCTTACACTCCAACGAGTCCAACACTTGGTTTAGAGGTCTCCCCAGGGCCACAATCATGCGGTAAAACGAAGAAGAGGGCAAGTGCATTGATTTGGAGTGGGTGCCATCCCTATATACAAGGCAAACACACCGCAGAGGGTTGCACACCAATTTGTTAGGGTTATTGAGCACTAGAGGACTGTGACATTGGTAACAAACCAGTGCTTCCTAAAGTTAAATGTGTAAAAGCTTGATGTTTACAACACACACAGGCACACACAAAGACACATGATTTATAGTGGTTCAGTGACTTACGTCTACTATATAACCCCTCTCTCTCTCTCTCTCTCTCTAGGCTTCACGCTCCTCAGAGGAGACCCTTGCTTGTTTATATAAGTTTTCAAGAGTTATAATGTGTGGGAAATTTTCCAAATATAGGGAGTCTCATTTGCATTCAGAGTCCTTTTATTTATAAAAAAACTTCGACATGGGAGTCTGCTTTGCAGTTTCTTTGAAGTGAAGGAGTTGTTGTTTGGAATAGTTACCAAAGTAAGAATCTTGACTGGACCTTTCCTTCTTGAACTCCAAGTCTATTCCAATGTGTGGACCTAGTTGAGATGGATCTAATTCAGCATCACTTAGATCTGAACCCGAATTTTGATATGTAACTTCCCAAGATTTCAAAACCCAAAAAGTGCAAAAAATTTAAAACTTTTCTTTTTAAAGTATCATAAAAAATTTTCTTAACTTTTGGTCAAAATCTCAGGCATGTTACAAAATGATCAATCACAATAATACTAAATTTAAGGCAGTTAACATTTATTAAAATGATTCCATTTTATAGACAGTAATTTATAAAATTTGAAATAATAGAAATATTTTCCAAACAACTAATAAAGTTTATCCAAAAAATCAGTTCCCAGGAAAGGAAAATGGCAAGCTCTTTGGCGTCGCTGCAGCTTTCTGCAACCGCTTCATCTCAGCTACTCCATGAAATGATAGTCTTCTTATGTAAACAGGTAATTATTAGTGCAGATAAATAAAAGTTCAATATCATATGCAACAATCTTACACATGCATGATCATTCAATTTATGCATGACTTACCGATACAAGCAAAGCAATCATCGTAGGCATGGATAGCCTATAATTTTTTTTAGTTATCTTTTTTTTCTTAGATGATTCATGTCATGCTTCATTATATACACAATACACTTTTTGTTCCTTTTTAATAACTCTCTTTGAGTACAATACAAATATATAGATTAGAGGCTTGACCCATGGGTACATTCAGTCAACTTGTATTTTATTACCCTGACCTTGTACATCTTCTTTGGTCTTAGGGTGAGGGACGATAGAGTCAAGAGAGAAACCCCAACACCTACAACCTGATATATCAGAATTTATTTTCAACTGAAGTGTTATTTACTATCACCCCGCAGCCTCGGTGGTAGCTACCCCCTATCTCCATGGTTGTGAAAGCAATCTTTTGTGCTTAACAATATCCTGCGAAGTCTTATATACCACTTACTCTCTCATTGTAAGCTATCAAAGAATTATTATACACATTCTTTATCATTTAATTAACTCTCTTAACATACATGCTTTAAACAATAACTAATCTTTTACATCTTCAATCACGTCTACTAGGCATAAGCATGTATGCTTTCAATTAACCTTATCATAAGGTTCTCGGCCATCAATTTGGGGCACTATCATATATTGATCTAGTTAACCATGCACAAAATCGAGAGCCACTCATCTGGGCTTGAGACATAACAATTTCATAGCATGCTTTTGGACATTATGCAATACATATATAAATCATCCAATATGCATTTCATCATTCATAAGCATAAACATCATGCTAACATGTATCATAAATTCTGAAATATACTCGTAGGTGCCTGTTCATAAAATTCAAAATACGCGTTTATGCTCGTAAAGCTTGAACATATACATGTCTTTGTTGAAAACATATTTGAAATATTCAGATATGGATAATTTTGAAACTTTTTGCACATGCATTTTTTTGCTCCTAAAATCGTGCAATACAAAAATTTTTTGAAACCATATATATATATATATATGGAGATCCACGTATTTCAAAAAACCTAAAACTATACCTCGAAGTATGTGTGATCTTACGAGAATTGAAGAAATTTTAAAATAACTTTGGGGATCCTCTTCGATAAGCATGTCGTGGATTGTGCATGTCGATGGTTTGATGACGGATGCACGAGCGATCCTGCCAAAAACACAAGAGGAGGTGGAGGAAACCGGATTGGTCGGTGCTCAGCTTGGGTTGAGCCATGGTCCAACAAAATACAGGCGGAGGATGTGGTTCCTCTGGCGCTTGGCTAAGCCGAGGACCAATTGGTTAGAGCATGGGGTGACAACTAGATGGTGGTGATAGTGGCGGCAGGGAGGCTGCTGATAGTGGGTTTGGTGATGGTTGGTGGCAGGTATGGTAGTGGTGCCATGGAAGGAGTTGTTGTGGTGGGAAGAGGGAGGTGGTGTCGATGGTAGTGAGAGGTAGTGAGGTGGTGAGGTTGGTGGGAGTAGGTTCGGTTGATGGTGGAAGGTTTGGTGTTGCTGAGGGAGGAAGGAGGTCACGATAGAGGTGGTCCACCGTGAACCACAAGAGGAAGAGGGAGAGGCAGCAAAAGGGAGTGAGAGGGATAGATAAGTGGAATGAGAGTGGAAGAGCTTAAGGGTGGTATTTATAGGGGAGAGAGGGAGTGAGCAGGTGAGGAAAAAGGAGAGAAAAGGATGATGTGAAGGAAAGAATACTTGAATTAAGGAGAGGAAAAAGGGATTTGAGTGGGGTAGGTGAGTGATCTTGGGGATTGGATGGGGTTTGAGAAGATGTGAGAGGTGATGCATTTGAGTTTGGATTTGGTGAGACCCACTTAGGTCTCATTAAATCCAAATGCAATCTCTAATATTATATATAGATATATATTTTAACACACACACACACACACACACACACACACACATATATATATATATATATATATATATATATATATATTAAATTCATTTGGGTCTTATGTGGATCCAAAAATTTTATTATATACATTTATTTTTGTAGGATTCATTTAGGTTTTCCAAATGGGTTCAAAATCTTATTTGCTTGATGGGATCCAATTGGATATCCATGTGGACCCAATATCTTATTTTCTTAGTGAGAATTATTTAGGTCTTCAAATGGATTCAAAATACTTTTTACTTAGTAGGATCTATTTGGGTCTCCAAATGAATCCAAAACTTACTTAGCTTAGTGGGATCCATTTCAATCTTCAAATACAAAATACTTTTTACATAGTGGGATCTATTTGGGTCTCCAAATAGATCCAAAACTCACTTAGCTTAGTGAATTCGGATCTTTAAATAGATCCAAAACACTTTCTACATTAGAGGAGGATTCATTTGGGTCTCAAATGGATTTAAATCCCTTCTATGTCCTGTTTAAACCTTGATATGGGTGTAAACCCTACCCAAATCCATATGAGTTGATCCGAAGAATAAAATACTTTATAAATTGTCCAATTAAACATCTAATAACTTGGATAAATATTGATATATTACAGATAATAAATTTGCTAATTAATCGATCGATAATTTATCAAAAAACAGTATTTAACTAAATAATTAACAAGAAATCCTTTTTTATTCATTTTGAAAAATTTGCGGATTTTACAAGATCTGTCTTTACAAAATGAATAACAGGCTTGGCACCACCAATCACCAGGATGAAAATCTGAACCTTAAGCTGATTTGTGCTTGGAGAGCAGCTTCGTCGTCGTCCTGGAAGTAACCGTCGTCTACCTGTTCGGGGTGTTGGAAGAGAGGGTAATTAAAAAACGGCAGACGGTGAGCCCAAAACCCCGGAGACAAAAAGAACCTCTCTCTGAAGGCCCCAACATGAAAGAGGCAATAATCGGGATAGTCAGGGATCCCAAAGAAATGCACTTCTAAAAAATGGACGAGAGTTCAAGGAAAACTTTTTTAGAAGGATTCAGGGGTGTTTTTGGCAAGCTCTTCGTCTGGTTAGCAAGGTGAAGCAAGGACCAGTCGTTGGGAGATTACGGAGCAGCTTCCATAACTCAATCTCATTCATAGAAGCATAGTTTATTGGAGAGATACCCTCCACGCAAACGTAGGGGCAGAGGTCATCAGGGATGTCGTTGTAAAGCAAAAGTGGAGGGTATCGATAGGCTGGCCGAACGACGCAGGTGGCAACACTCGAAAGAATATCTAGAGGAGGGAAATGGTGGATAAGACTGTCGGGAAGGATGGCCGGCAGCAGCGGTAACAAAGGAGAGGGTGTGACGGAGATGACGATGGAGGTAAGGGGAACGATGAGGAGGAGAGGCCATCCTCTTCCCTTTGCATTGGTTGATGCTCTCGCCTCAGTAGTTTATCTCTTAACCACTTACAATTCAAAGCGAGAAATATTTGCCTGTTTTGGAAAGCCCTATCAAGCATTTGTTTCTTTACAGAAATAAAAATCCCGTTTGTCCCAGTTTTAGCTCCGATTGAATGTTAACCATGACGAGTTGTTTCTCCTAAGTTGCTCTCTTTTCATATTTCAATATGTTCAAGAATTTAAGTTGGTTTTTGTTTGGAACCCTAAAATTAATAACATGGCTTTGATATGTTGGTTAACTGAACGAGCCATTCAAAGCTCCCTATCAACGGTCGGGTACCTGACCTATCCGGGTGAACCCAGACTTACCTAAATAACAAATTGTCGAGTTCAGGTTTTGCTGAGTCATGAAAATAAAATCCCAAACCAAGGCCCGTATAATTTCAAAAGTTTACTTTTACCAAAAGTACACATAAAACACTAGCTCGGGTCCGGTCTGATACCTGACAAATTAAAAAGCTGGATCAGGTTGGAGATCATAACCCAAACCTGGCTGGTATATTGCTTAGGTCAGGTTCAGGTTGACACTTTTTATGCCCATAACCGAAAAATCGGGTTTTGGGTCGGATCAAGTATACATGATACAAACCCAACAGCGGTAATAACATTACAACCATCGTAAACTCATCATGGGCATGCAAACAACAGAAATGAAAATGGACAGATATAGAGAAAAATTTCCAGTTGTAGAGCACGAGGTTGAGGTACCTTGACAAATAGAAATTTACATTAATGGGTTACAAAAATAAAAGAAACACTGATGGAATAAGAAGGTATGGTCATTTTATACATAAGAAATGAAAATATTATAGTAAATCTTTCAAAGAAATGGAATGAAATATGGCGAATGATCACAATTGGGATTGCACAATGGCATACACAAAGAATGATAATAGTAATCCTTCCAAGATAAATAGCTCTTCAATGATGCGCCCCGTCAGATCTCAGTTGCCGAAGCTTCCTTTCTTCGGACAATAATTTTGCAAACCTTCAAATTTCAACAATTAAAAGAATAAGATGCTGTGAGATTAACAGTGAAAACATCCACAGTAGCTGCAGAACAATTACAGAATCATCCTACCTGATAAGTCTGTCTTTGTTGGTGCCCTCGTTTTGTACGGGTTCATATTCACCTGTCTCCAAGTTCACACGGGAAACGGGTTTCTCCAAGAGAGCCTCACCAACCATCACCAGGTTATCTAGGTTTTTCTTGGTTGATATGTCAACTGAAGATGTGTCGCCGCTTAAAGTGTCATCCTATATATATATATACCCAAGATTAAAGAATGAATTCCATATACTCTTGCTTCAAGAAGCTCTATGAATACACACACACATAGAATCATGTTCACAAATCTCATTCTCGGGATTTTCTCTATAAAGGAAATTAAAAAGTTTGTTCTTCTTGGAATAATCTGCTCAAAATACCATTATATTTAAATTTTAAAATATATAAGAAAATAATGAAAATATAAACACTTTGATAACATAATAATTGATAATATCATGATTAAAACATGATATTTTCAGAATAGACAATATTTTGAAAATATATTCATTTTTTAAGGATTGTATCAGTTTAATCTTGCAACAAAATCGATCGGGACATTTTTTTATAAAACACTAATAACTAGATTAATTTGTTGGCTCCATTTTCATAAGGTTTTAATTTACAATGTCAAGAACCAATAACTGAAATTTCCAATTTTATTTTTTGATTGAAATATTTCCTCAATTTAGACTAATGGGAAAACTACAAGGTCTTTACTTTCAAAGGAACAAAAATCAAATTCATGCTTCATTCATGAGCATCCCATCGATGAATGTTGTCGGTCTAGACTACGTTTGGATGCAAAAGAAGCGTGAAATTGCATGTATCTATCATTCATTAATTCCAATGTTGTCAATATCGTATCGGACCCTTAATCGTTTTGAAAATGATTCAGGTGAATCGCCAATTCTGGTTCGGAGCTAAATCGAAACTGAATCAGTCAATTTTTTAACCAGAAAATGATACATATCACAAAAAAATTAAAATTATATTAAAAATATTAATAACAAAATTTAACATTTTTTGAAAATTTAAAAAAAATAAGCGAATCAGCCCTGCACCGTATCAATTTCTGGCCAATACGATACTGACAACACTGCTTACTTCACCCCATCCATCATACAAACACACCATCCTTAGCCTATCATAAAAAGAAAAAAAAAAAGAAAAAACAAAATATCTATCATACCTCGATTCGCAAATAGTTTTGCTCAGAATTTAGTGCTTCCAAGAGCACAGAGACGTGGAAATCAACCATGTCCCCGCTTGAATGAGTGAAAGTGTTGATCAAAGGACAGCTCCCATCATTTAACAGCCAGCCCATAACGCCCCATTTAGCAGCTGATCTAGCACTGTATTTTTCTTGAGGGATGGATGTTCCTGTTCCAAGAGAGATAACCAAAAACCTTCCATGGTCTACAGGTTTGACAGGAAAGAAATTTGGATTTCGTTGGAAGATTTCTCGAGTCACTTCACTAACCGCTACCAAAGTCTAAAAAAATAATAATAATAATAATTATCTATCAAAAAAGTATAATAATAACTAAATAACATATATATACTGGACATTTAAGATATATGAGATGCACATTTAATTGTGTGTTACGTGTGCGTGAGAGAGAGAGAGAGAGTTAAACTAGATTTAAGCCTTTCTGTTAATGCGAGCATGATTTTTTTTAAATATATAATTACTATATAAGGTAAAAACTTTGCTAATATTTTTCATATTAGAACAATATTGTTACTTTTTGAAAACCGTGTTTTGCCTTCTTTTTAAAATGTATAGTTACTTTTTGAAAATTGTGTTTTCCTTTTTTTCTCTAAAAAAACAAACAATGTAACTGCTCCGGCTGGGGAACCAGACGAGCAGCTCGCTGTTCGGTCCAGCTCAGTTCGTGAGAAGCGCGGCTAGGCTCGGAAATAGCGGGCAGAGCTAAGAGCCAGCTCATTTAGGTAAACGAGCCGAGCATGAACCAGGCAAGCTTGGCTAGGCTCATATAGGCTTGTTTTACATATTAATTACTTATATTATATATATAAATTATATATTATATATGTTTATACATTTATTATATGCATTTTATATATCTTATATACTATCAAGCTTAAAAACACTTAAAAATAATTTTTTAAAGATAACGAGCCACCTAGTGATCGGCTCGCCAAGATCAGCGAGCCAAGCTCAAGCTGGGGTTTGCCCTTAACGAGCTAAGCCCGAACAGCTCAAGCTCGGCTAGAATTCGGCTTGTTTACCAGCCTTATTTTAACTGCCATAAAAAAATAATTGCATAGAAATGGGTGTGTAGTGCAAGAATTACAGGATTATTAGCAGCAACGCCTCCGTCAACAAGGTTGAAGTTTCTAATCGTCTTCCCCTGTTCATCCTTGGTTACAAAATGGTGGGCAGGAAGGTACGTGGGAGCAGCAGATGTACCGATGCATATGTCAGATAGTAATGCATCTTTGGCGGGGACCATTTTCAGCTGAGGAAAACAACAACAGAAACACCCATTCAATCCTCCAATGTGAGTTTCCACATATGATCTTAGACTGTAGTATATTCTTTTCAATTGAATCCTAGCTATATCCTAGTACAATTATATGTATGATGGTTCGGATTCGAAACAGCTATATACATCCCATTTGCATCGATCCTTACATGTCCATGTTGATTTCCCAAAATTCATTTTGTTGGAAAAAAAAAATTTCTTGACCACTGGTGATAAATGAAGGTAACCTGATAAGAAGAGAAGATGGTGGGTTGAAGGCGTTTGATGTCGAATGCTGGGATGACCACATTCGTTAGAGTTTGGTGCAATCTTGTATCACCAAGGTTGCTTCTGACCAGCTTGTGAAGATATTTACCATCATATTTCGGTCCAGATAATCCACGTATCAGCTTCTTGACCGTACCCAACGGGCGCCTACATTTCCGCATTCACCAAACAAATAAAATTATACAACCTGTTACCAACTGGCATGAATCTTGTGAATGCTGTTAAAAAGGAGAGCAGGTTGTATGTTCCCCTCGGAACAAGGGGGGGGGGGGACATACAACCTAGGGGTGGCAAAATCTGACCCGACCTGCCAACCCGCTTCTTAGCCGGGTTAGGGTTTGTCTTAAACGGGTTCGTGTCGTAAACGGGTCAACCCGCCTAACCCATTTATTAAACGGGTCATGTTCGTGTTAGGGGTATGCCAACCCATTTGACCCGTTTAATAAACGGGTTAGGCAGAACCCGTCAACCCGCAACCAGTTTATATATATATATATAAACTTATCTAACCCTAACTCCTATTTGACCAATAGTCCGAACCAAACCAAATCGTAAACAGAGATGTCTATGTTATCGGGTCGACCCGTTTAATAAACGAGTCGTCGTGTCGTGTAATCGTGTCGTGTCGACCCGACCCGACCCGTTTATTAAACGGATTAACCATGTCGTGTCGGGTTACCCGTTTAATAAATGGGTCGTGTTCGTGTTTGCCACATCCAACCCATTTAATAAACGGGTCATGCTCGTGTTGAGGTATTTCGACCCGACCCGACCCGATTGCCACCCCTAATACAACCTGCCCCCGTGAAAAAGGATCGCATGCATCTTATGACAGATGATGTCCTAGATTCTTATGCTGATCCTAGCCGTCCAACTGAAGTATCCTCGATGGCTAAGACTAGTCCAAATCTGGTGAGAATGTAAATTAATCTTAGCCGTTGGTTGGATGGCTAGAATTAACATAGGGCAGATCCCGTCATATGACATATGATAGAACGCATGACCAAATTTAGTATGTGAAGTAATTAACATTTGATGTGTTAGTTATACCTAGATTGAGGGAAGATCTTGGAGCAGTTTTTGAGATAGAATGAGACGATATCCTTAGCTGCATAGAGTGGTCGGTTGTCTGCACCAGGTGTAGTTAGCATGGCAGTCACCAGACCACCTGTGCTGGTTCCGGCAATGACGTCAAAATAATCAGCAATCCTCGCCTTCTTCCCGTCCAATTCCTATTCAATAAGAAAATAATGATCAATTAACAAATGCATGCTTTTTTAAAAGAAAAATAAAACGATCTTATCAATCAAGACACATATCTAGTGCAATCATCTTGAATGAAATTTTGATCTTCTGTTTCAGAAATGAATAAGCTCATAATAATTTTGGAAAGTCCATAGTGATGAATACTTGAGGAAGAAAAAAAGAGATACATGTCTAGTACACCAAGTAGGGCTGCAAACGGGTCAGATTCGGGCTGGATCTTGTCAGACCCGAATACGAATACAAAATTTAAATAGTTGATCCAGTAACATATCTGAATATGAATTAGATCCGAGGAGATAAGGTTGAATCTGAATCTAAAATACATGAGATAATACTGGATCCGGAAGAAAATAGAACAAAAAAAACTATTTAGATGTAAAAAAATCCAATGAGGTCGGATTTTTATTCGGATCAACTCTCGACCCAACTTAAAATGCTGATCCGAATCTGACCAGAATAAAAAAAGTAATCCTATTGAGTATATCTGAATCGGATTAGAATGACCATTTGGATTTTACTTAAAACATCCATATCCAGAAATAACATGTCGGACTCAGATTAGATATCTGCGCAACCACGTCCGATCCATTTGCAGCCCTAACATCAAGTCGTGGGGAAGGGAAAAGCCTATATCTATATCTATATTACTTGAAGTTGTGATTCAAGGAAGCTTAGGATGGTTCCTGGAATGATCCCTCGGACTCCACCTCCATCTATGCTTAGAATGGTGATCATTCTACCATAAAATGGTGTGTGGATTTGAGCCACGGGTGATGTTGCTGCCATGGCTCCCTGGGCTATAAGAGAGAGAGTGTCTGGGTTTAAAGCCTAGGTAATTGAGTATAAAAAGGCAAAGGGATAAGTTTTGCAATTTGCAGTGTTGTAAGACTGGAGCAGGCTTTGCATGGGAAACGATGAGGAATAAAGAAGGGTTGTAGTAGTTATAGGAACATGGAAGGTGCTGCCTTGAGGACGGAAAACAAAGCGTTTGGGTGTGTACGTAGTTGATGAAACTTCCTAGTGGGTCATCAACAGGATTTTGAATTCAAGCATGTACGGCTGGGTCAATGTCCCAGACTACAATGTCCACACACCAACAACGTTTTTCTTTATTCAGGCACCAACTTCCAGCTCCTGAAGCTTGGCCTGCACTCCAATAAGAGAGAGAGAGAGAGTAAAAAAATAAGACTTCAAGAAGTTCCCCATAACAGGACCAAGACCAACTTGCAGCTCTTGAAGTTCCCCATAACAGGACCACCAATAAGAGAGAGAGAGAGAGAGAGAGTAAAAAAGAAAAAGACACCAAGTTCCCAATAACAGGACCACCATGTTTTCGGCACGCTTCTTCAAAACTGGCATCGTAGTCGTAGATAGTGTCCCGTCCAAGAAGGATGGACCCAGACAGTCATTATCTATTCCATATATAATCAAGATTCCGAGCAAGACCCATATCTCTCGTTCCAATTGCTTGGACTAGACAAACATATCTTAAAAGAAAGTATATTTAATTTGAGGATAACAACATCAAACAACTTATTATATCGTTTACAACTTTGACAATGTTAACAAATTTATCCAGGCTCTATTAATAAATTTTCTTCTTCTCTTTGACTTACATGTGGTGACATGAAAAGAAGGCATGCATCCGTAGTTCGATATATATAACGTTCATTTAGTGGTCTACTTCAAGAATTTTAAAATTGTTAATTGGAGAGTTTTATTCTGACTCGCAATCTCTCTTCCTATACAGATGATATTGCTTTACTAATTCAGACTTGAATCCGTAGCTCTATTGTTAATTCCTTTACTAATTCTTGAAAATCCCATGGGAGACTAACTCTCAAGTATATTAAATATACAGATGATCTCATCCGATCTACGTATATATATAATGACTGTTGGTGGAGTCATTTTCATTTAATTACTCATTAAGTATTTCATGAACTAACTAGCATGAACTGTTGTTCCTTTGCCTCGCCATTTTTTTCTTTGAATAAGAGGAATAAAACAGTGAAATTAATAAAAAATAAAAGATTGCCTTTCCACTCTTCTATGTACAGAGAGAGAGAGATAGGCAGGTTATATGTCCCTTACCCCCCCCCCCCCCCCCTGAACAGGGCCGGTAGCCACATCTCATGTTCGGGGGGTCCCAAAAAGCACCACGTATTTAAGCATGTTCGTCTCTTATCCGCATGTTTGTCAGCATTAATTAGCATTGGGGTTTGATGCAATTGCAAAGACTTAAGTACCCTCTCCTCCATTGGTGCCAAAAAAAATGATGATTCTCGAAAAGGAGTGGTTGTAAAGACTTAAGTGCCTCGAAGATGATTATTTAAGACCCAGTCTCTACACTGCATGATTATCCGAGAAAGAAATCTCCCCTGGAGGAGGCCATGAACATCAACCCTCTCTCACTCTCTCTCTCTCTTCTCTTTCTGCTTCTGTGCACATCCAACAAAAGATCCTACATTGCTCCATCAACCACCGACTGACTTGCACATTGATTGTTGTGGAGCCTAATTCAGAGTTTTACCCTTACAGGAGGAGGGTTTTGGGGCTCCTCCCAGCGTGGGTAGCATCATTCTACTAAATGAGTTGTGGATCCTGATTCAGAGTTTTTACCCTTACAGAAGAGGGGTCTGGGGGCTCCTCCCAGCGTGGGTAGCATAATTCAACTTGATGAGTTGTGGAGCCTGATTTAGAGTTTTTGCTCTTACAGGAGGGGGGTCCAGGGGCTCCCCCGCGGTACGGGTCCCGCTGCGCGGTCAGTGGGCGGGGGTCCAAGGGGAGCCGCCCCTGGTGGAGGCCTCGGTTGTTTCTTGCTAAAGGTTTTTGTAACACCCTTTACTACGATTTTTCTGTTTTTTTTTCTGGTTTGAAGATGATGACTTCTTAAAGTTACCGTTCAATTTTAGAAAATAAACCTGTTACAGAGATCGGATTTCAAATCTGTAAAAAGCGATGTCTTTCTTATTGAGTCTAGTTTATTTCTGACAATCTTTAGCATTTTTTATGGTCATTTCATTCCCCATTTTGATTAAAAACCAGACCCCTATTATTCTGCATTATTTGAGTTGCATAGGTTTTTAGTTCATTTTGCAAGAGTCATATCTCTCCAACGGAAGATCATTTTCCAAATCTGTAAAAAGGATTTTCTTTTTTTATTTGTCCAGTTTATATCTGAAAATTGTTATAACTTTTTATACAAATTTGATATTTTAAATTTATTAAAATTCAAGACTGGTTACAGATTAATCTTATTTAACCATGATTAAACAAAATAGTTTTAGTTTTTTTAAATATTTATAATATCAAATAAATATATAAAGTTATAAAAATTTCAGATATAAACTAGACAAATAAAAAAAGAAAATTCTTTTTACAGATTTGAAAAATGATCTTCCGTTATGGAGATATGACTCGTGCAAAATGAACTAAAAACCTGAGTAACTCAAATGATATAAAGTGTGATAGGGTCTTAGTTTTCGACCAAAAATAGGTATTAAATCACCACAAAAATTCCTAAAAATTGTCAGAAATAAACTAGACTCAATAACAAAGATGCTGCTTTTTACGGATTGGAAATCTGATCTCCGGTTAGAGAGATACGCCCCCAACAAGTTGGTCTTGATTCAAATAGCGATTTACGCGTGACGACTTACTGAATAACACTACAAATCGTTATAGCGATTTGTAGTGTATTTTATGAGTCACTATAGCGATTTGTGGTATTGTTTAGTAAATCATTATGTGTAAATCGCTATTGTGACTTATAGTGTTTTCAGAAAATCGCTGTGCGATTTACGGCGTAAATCGCTGCCTGAATAAGAACCAACTTGTCAGGGGCATATCTCCCTAACCGAAGATCGAATTTCAAATCCGTAAAAAGCGGTGTCTTTCTTATTGAGTCTAGTTTATTTTTGTCAATTTTTAGCAATTTTTATGGTTATTTGTTTTCCTATTTTGATTAAAAATCAGACCCCTATTATTCTGCATTATTTGAGTTGCACATATTTTTAGTTCATTTTGCGAGAGTCATATCTCTCCAATGGGAGATCATTTTCCAAATCTCTAAAAAGGGTTTTCTTTTTTTATGTGTCTAGTTTATATCTGAAAATTTTTATAACTTTTTATACATATTTGATATTTTAAATTTGTTAAAACTCAGGACTGGTTACAGATTAATCTTATTTAACTATGATTAAACAAAACAGTTCTGGTTTTTTACATATTTAAAATATCAAATAAATATATAAAGTTATAAAAATTTTCAGATATAAACTAGATTAATGAACTAGTTTAATCTCCCCATAGAAATAGAAACACGCAGGCTATGAAATGTAACCCATGCAAAATTTTAAAGGCCCACTATCGACATAGACCACGCACGATGGTATAGTTAGTGTGCAGGTCAGTCGGTGTTCGATGGAGTAATGTAGGATCGTCTGCTGGATGTGCACAAAAGTAGAAAGAGAAGGGAGAGAGAGTGAGAGGGTTGATGTTCATGGCCTTCTCCAGGGAGAACTTTTTGTCTCGCTTGATTTCTTCTCTAGAGAGAGAGAGGATTTTACAGTGTTTTACAGAGAAGGAAAAAAAAGAAGATGACAATGAAAAGTTCAAACAGACATTTTTGATAGCTTAGGTTCGTTTCGCGGGATGACCATCGGATCGCCAGCTTACCATCGGATCGTCGACTCATCATCGTTTCGCCGGATCACCATCAGCGAAACGATGAAGGTTCGTTTCGCTGTGTAGACTTTGAAGAGTCAACATCATCCTCGACTTTCTGGATTGAAGACATGTTTGTCCTTTTTTTGAACCGTTTTTTTTTTTTTTTTGAATGAAGGGCATTTTTATCATTTTCTCAAACCATCGTTTTATAAGAAGAAATTCAAGAAAGGGTACTTAAGTCTATGCAACTACACCAGGCTCCAATGCTAAGTGATGTCAACATATACGGGAATATGAGCCCCATGTGCTTGTATATGTGGTGTTCATTCAGACCCCCCGAACACAGACGTGGGATTCAGTGAATCATCGGGGGAGAACATACACCACCCTCCCGAGAGAGAGAGAGGTGTTGTAAAATAATATAAGGGCCTCTCATTGGTAGTATCGTAAGGAACACCTCTTACCTGCTCAGAACTCTTTCTTTTGCTTTCGGTAATTAAGTTTACAGAAGCCTAATACATAACAAACTTCTGTTCAGTCGCATCTGTTTTCAATTATTTAGGATAAATGTTCATCTTTTAAGAAACCGCTCGAATGATTACAGGAGTTACTTTTTATATAACTTTTTCCTTTTCTTTAAACTATTAAATGTTAATACTTGGAAAAAAGATCAGGTGCAATGTGATTGCACACTTAGTGTACGTGCCACTGCACCTGATCGCGCTCCATCTTGGGGATAGGGCCTGTCAGTTGTGGAGCCCTAGAAATGATGGAGGGCGATCGGTGCAGCGACAGACTAAAAGTGCAATCACAGTTCCGTTTTTTTTTAATATTTTTAAATACTATTTTGTTAGTTGTAACATGTGTCATGTTCTGACACGTAATACCTTTTAATTATTTTTTGGCCCATTCAAAACGATTCACTTCAGTATCGGTATCGGGCCTGAATTCACCTGAATCGTTGGGCGAGCGATTCAGGGACGATACCGATATTGACTAACATTGGGTGGAACAAGAGATGCGTTTCTTGGACGTCAGCCACCCATGGAAGAAAAAATGGAACACTCGATCCGTATGTACTTTTTTTTAGGGAGAAATCTATATATGAATACGATGCCAGTTTTGAAGACATGCAGATAAAATAGTGTTCAGCCATCCTGGTCATCATTCTTTTGATGTCAAAGCTCACGAAATGAGTTCTTGATTTCCACATCCCAAACACCATCGTTGGCTTGTGTATCTCAATTAAATGGGCCTCATATATATATTTTTAAAGCCATTGATTCTCTAACTGAACGTCTAAAAATGTGCAAAATTAATAGCTGAAAACAAAGGCAAACCTATTGCATCTGGTATGTCATTGATCACATGAATGAGCTTCATCGGAGGGGCCCGCTCATGGCCACCATCGGTACCCCTGACCTGATCCTCATTCTCCCAAAGCTATCGTACATGGCGTTTATGACACCTGCCCAGTGGCCCGGCGGGCTTGGGAGAAAAGGTGCTGACCCTTCATCCTAGGTTTGACCAAGGTTGCCAGATTACGAAGCGAAAGCTAGAAAGCGGGGAGCGGAGAATAAAATAAATAAATAAATATAAGAATTGAATGGGAATCAAAATAAAATACAAATAAAAAATAAAATAAAAATAACTATTCTTAAATTTCATGATTTTTTAGTATAAAAATTAAATTTTTAAGATAATCTAAAAATAGTGACTACCAATTTAGAGACAGAAGAGGAAAGTGAGTGCAAAGTGTGAGAGGGAAACACATAAAAAATAGAGTGAAAGAACATATAAGAAGAATAAGCAAAGGACGAGATTCTCATCAAGTTTTGGAAGCGAGGAGTATCATCTTTCCGAAGCGAGTTTTCGGGAAGCGGGCTTCCCACCTATCTAAAAAGCTTCCGGTACTGGTGCTTCCATAACAGCACCGGAGTTAGTTAGTTAGGCCCATTAAGTGACCAGGTGCTCATTGAGGGTTCTTATATATATATATATATATATATATATATATATAAAGAGAGAAGAACATTTATCATTCAACATTACCAAAATACATCCAACCGAATATTGGATGAGAGAGGAACATAAGAGTAAGACAGCCACCATCTAGATGGTGACTGTGCACAGTTCAGAGTACAAGTATATATATATATAAAGAGAGAGAGAGAGAGAGAAAATTAAATATGGTTTATGGAGAAAAGTTTTCATTTAAAACCTAGCCTTTTGCCAGATATTTCAAGAAGAGTTTCAGGTTTTATTAAAATACATTTCAAGACCCAACTTTTAACTAAAGTTGTTCGATAAAGAGACCTCAGATAACACCGCGGGGTCGCCAGTGTAGCTAGCAGGGTGGATGTGAGGGTGCTGAGATGAAGACACCAGATCAAACCCATGAGCGCAAGGGTATGTTTGTAGCTTTCAAAGGTGGGCCATTTAATTAAGGCAGGTTGGTCATGGGTTCTCACCCGAAGTTTTCCTCGCTTCACCAAGGGTTCTTCATAATAAAAAAAATAAAGAAACCTCATGATGTACGTAACTCAGGCTAAACTCTGTTCTTTTTTTTTTCAAAGAAAACAGTCAATTTGACAAGTGCCAAAAAAAACACAACCACAATCTGAGAAACCCAACCCAGGTGTCAATTCACAACCAAGTTAATTAAATGGTGAGTTATGTATAATAAAATTATTAAATTGCTCCTAGCCTTCTATTGCATAAGAAACTAGGCAAAATACACATTTTCAAGCTAAAGGTTATGGATGTTATGTTATATGGATCTTAACCATGAGATCAGTTCTAGCAAAAGCTTGCCTCCTGAAATGTCTTTTTAAATAGATTTTTTTTTTCTTGACCACCACGCAAAAGGTTAGACTCTATACAAATTTCTCTGTTTTTAATTGCAAAAAAAAACTAAGTCGATTAAAATATTCGTGGTTAGGAAAACAGGAACGGTGAAGTGCAGAAGGGCCAGGTTAGCAAACGACTGCCCTGGTCTTCAACTGCAAGTTGGTGTGTGGATAAACATAGAGAGAGAAAAAGTGTTGGTGTCTGAACATTGTAATCTATTTCCTTGACCAAGCAGTACATGCTTGAATTCAAAATTCTGATCTCTTTTTGAACCCACAAGGAAGTTTCATCAAGTGCATCCAAACACTCAATTTTCCATGATCACGGTAGCTCGCAGTGTTGTGAGAGGCGTACGCCTCAGTACCTGAAGCGTACGCCTCAGAGGCGAGGCGCACGCTCAAGGTACTGAGGCGTTGCTGTGATGCGCCCCTCATCAACCTCCGACCAGTTGTGACCACCGACCACCGGAGTTGCTGTGCTGCAGCTGCTGCTCAGTCTTCTCCGACCACCGGACGACCGGCATATCCCTCGCTTCCGTACCAGCTGGGCGGTGGTCCTTCTCTTACTGCCTCCCCTCCCACCGCTTCACTTCCATTCCAGTTGTGAGAGGCGAAGCGCAGGCTCAACGCCTCGCTTCGCCTCATCGCATTTAACAACCTTGGTAGCTCGCATCTTCGTCGTCCTATAAATACCACAACCGTTCTTTATTAGGTAAACTCATCATTCCCCATACAAATTAAGCCACCTTGCTCTAGTCTTAATACACTTTAGATTGCAAAGCCTATTCATTTCCTTCAATCCAAGGCCTTCTAAACTCTACCGTTGAGGCTTTCATCCCAAACAAACCATCTCTCTAGAAACCACCCTTTTAATCTAGGAGAGCAATGGCTGCAACATCACCACTGTCTCAGCATCAGACACCATTTTATGGTAGAATGATCACTACAAAAAAATAGTTGATTAGCGACGGAATTTAGCGATGGAGTTATATCGTCGCTACTTAGCGACGGATTAACGAGAGAAATGAATCCATCGCTATATTTGTAGAATTTTACGAAACTAGCGACAGATTATATTTCCTCGCAAAATCCGTCGCTACTTAGCGACGGATTGTGCGAGAGAATATTTTGTCGCAATAAATACGACAGTTAGCGACGGAATTGCGACGGCTAAAATTCCGTCGCAACATAGCGACGGCCTAGGCGACGAAATATTTTCTGTCGCCTTTTTTGTTTTTTGAATTACGCAGGCTATGAAATGTAACCCATGCAAAATTTTAAAGGCCCACTATCGACATAGACCACGCACGATGGTATAGTTAGTGTGCAGGTCAGTCGGTGTTCGATGGAGTAATGTAGGATCGTCTGCTAGATGTGCACAAAAGTAGAAAGAGAAGGGAGAGAGAGTGAGAGGGTTGATGTTCATGGCCTTCTCCAGGGAGAACTTTTTGTCTCACTTGATTTCTTCTCTAGAGAGAGAGAGGATTTTACAGTGTTTTACGGAGAAGGAAGAAAAAGAAGATGACAATGAAAAGTTCAAACAAACATTTTTGATAGCTTAGGTTCGTTTCGCGAGATGACCATCGGATCGCCAGCTTACCATCGGATCGTCGACTCACCATCGTTTCGTCGAATCACCATCAGCGAAACGATGAAGGTTCGTTTTGCTGTGTAGACTTTGAAGAGTCAACATCATCCTTGACTTTCTGGATTGAAGACATGTTTGTCCTTTTTTTGAACCGTTTGTTTTTTTTTTTTTGAATGAAGGGCATTTTTGCCATTTTCTCAAACCATCGTTTTATAAGAAGAAATTCAAGAAAGGGTACTTAAGTCTATGCAACTACACCAGGCTCCAATGCTAAGTGATGTCAACATATACGGGATATGAGCCCCATGTGCTTGTATATGTGGTGCTCATTCAGACCCCCCGAACACAGACGTGGGATTCAGTGAATCATCGGGGGAGAACATACACCACCCTCCCGAGAGAGAGAGGTGTTGTAAAATAATATAAGGGCCTCTCATTGGTAGTATCGTAAGGAACACCTCTTACCTGCTCAGAACTCTTTCTTTTGCTTCCGGTAATTAAGTTTACAGAAGCCTAATACATAACAAATTTCTGTTCAGTCGCATCTGTTTTCAATTATTTAGGATAAATGTTCATCTTTTAAGAAACCGCTCGAATGATTACAGGGGTTACTTTTTATATAACTTTTTCCTTTTCTTTAAACTATTGAATGTTAATACTTGGAAAAAAGATCAGGTGCAATGTGATTGCACACTTAGTGTACTTGCCACTGCACCTGATCGCGCTCCATCTTGGGGATAGGGCCTGTCAGTTGTGGAGCCCTAGAAATGATGGAGGGCGATCGATGCAGCGACAGACTAAAAGTGCAATCACAGTTCCATTTTTTTTTAATATTTTTAAATACTATTTTGTTAGTTGTAACATGTGTCATGTTTTGACACTTAATACCTTTTAATTATTTTTTGGCCCATTCAAAACGATTCACTTCAGTATCGGTATCGGGCCTGAATTCACCTGAATCGTTGGGCGAGCGATTCAGGGACGATACCGATATTGACTAACATTGGGTGGAACAAGAGATGCGTTTCTTGGACGTCAGCCACCCATGGAAGAAAAAACGGAACACTCGATCCGTACGTACTTTTTTTGAGGGAGAAATCTATATATGAATACGATGCCAGTTTTGAAGACGTGCAAATAAAATAGTGTTCAGCCATCCTGGTCATCATTCTTTTGATGTCAAAGCTCACGAAATGAGTTCTTGATTTCCACATCCCAAACACCATCGTTGGCTTGCGTATCTCAATTAAATGGGCCTCATATATATATTTTTAAAGCCATTGATTCTCTAACTGAACGTCTAAAAATGTGCAAAATTAATAGCTGAAAACAAAGGCAAACCTATTGCATCTGGTATGTCATTGATCACATGAATGAGCTTCATCGGAGGGGCCCGCTCATGGCCACCATCGGTACCCCTGACCTGATCCTCATTCTCCCAAAGCTATCGTACATGACGTTTATGACACCTGCCCGGTGGCCCGGCGGGCTTGGGAGAAAAGGTGCTGACCCTTCATCCTAGGTTTGACCAAGGTTGCCAGATTACGAAGCGAAAGCTAGAAAGCGGGGAGCGGAGAATAAAATAAATAAATAAATATAAGAATTGAATGGGAATCAAAATAAAATACAAATAAAAATAACTATTCTTAAATTTCATGATTTTTTAGTATAAAAATTAAATTTTTAAGATAATCTAAAAATAGTGACTACCAATTTAGAGACAGAAGAGGAAAGTGAGTGCAAAGTGTGAGAGGGAAACACATAAAAAATAGAGTGAAAGAACATATAAGAAGAATAAGCAAAGGACGAGATTCTCATCAAGTTTTGGAAGCGAGGAGTATCATCTTTCCGAAGCGAGTTTTCGGGAAGCGGGCTTCCCACCTATCTAAAAAGCTTCCGGTACTGGTGCTTCCATAAGAGCTTGAGTGTTGCTGACAGCACCGGAGTTAGTTAGTTAGTTAGGCCCATTAAGTGACCAGGTGCTCATTGAGGGTTCTTTTATATATATATATATATATATATATATATATATATATATATATATATATATATATATATATATATATATATATATATATATATATATATATATATATATATATATATATAAAGAGAGAAGAACATTTATCATTCAACATTACCAAAATACATCCAACCGAATATTGGATGAGAGAGGAACATAAGAGTAAGACAGCCACCATCTAGATGGTGACTGTGCACAGTTCAGAGTACAAGTATATATATATATAAAGAGAGAGAGAGAGAGAGAAAATTAAATATGGTTTATGGAGAAAAGTTTTCATTTAAAACCTAGCCTTTTGCCAGATATTTCAAGAAGAGTTTCAGGTTTTATTAAAATACATTTCAAGACCCAACTTTTAACTAAAGTTGTTCGATAAAGAGACCTCAGATAACACCGCGGGGTCGCCAGTGTAGCTAGCAGGGTGGATGTGAGGGTGCTGAGATGAAGACACCAGATCAAACCCATGAGCGCAAGGGTATGTCTGTAGCTTTCAAAGGTGGGCCATTTAATTAAGGCAGGTTGGTCATGGGTTCTCACCCGAAGTTTTCCTCGCTTCACCAAGGGTTCTTCATAATAAAAAAAATAAAGAAACCTCATGATGTACGTAACTCAGGCTAAACTCTGTTCTTTTTTTTTTTCAAAGAAAACAGTCAATTTGACAAGTGCCAAAAAAAACACAACCACAATCTGAGAAACCCAACCCAGGTGTCAATTCACAACCAAGTTAATTAAATGGTGAGTTATGTATAATAAAATTATTAAATTGCTCCTAGCCTTCTATTGCATAAGAAACTAGGCAAAATACACATTTTCAAGCTAAAGGTTATGGATGTTATGTTATATGGATCTTAACCATGAGATCAGTTCTAGCAAAAGCTTGCCTCCTGAAATGTCTTTTTAAATAGATATTTTTTTTCTTGACCACCACGCAAAAGGTTAGACTCTATACAAATTTCTCTGTTTTTAATTGCAAAAAAAAACTAAGTCGATTAAAATATTCGTGGTTAGGAAAACAGGAACGGTGAAGTGCAGAAGGGCCAGGTTAGCAAACGACTGCCCTGGTCTTCAACTGCAAGTTGGTGTGTGGATAAACATAGAGAGAGAAAAAGTGTTGGTGTCTGAACATTGTAATCTATTTCCTTGACCAAGCAGTACATGCTTGAATTCAAAATTCTGATCTCTTTTTGAACCCACAAGGAAGATTCATCAAGTGCATCCAAACACTCAATTTTCCATGATCACGGTAGCTCGCAGTGTTGTGAGAGGCGTACGCCTCAGTACCTGAAGCGTACGCCTCAGAGGCGAGGCGCACGCTCAAGGTACTGAGGCGTTGCTGTGATGCGCCCCTCATCAACCTCCGACCAGTTGTGACCACCGACCACCGGAGTTGCTGTGCTGCAGCTGCTGCTCAGTCTTCTCCGACCACCGGACGACCGGCATATCCCTCGCTTCCGTACCAGCTGGGCGGTGGTCCTTCTCTTACTGCCTCCCCTCCCACCGCTTCACTTCCATTCCAGTTGTGAGAGGCGTACGCCTCAGAGGCGAAGCGCAGGCTCAACTCCTCGCTTCGCCTCATCGCATTTAACAACCTTGGTAGCTCGCATCTTCGTCGCCCTATAAATACCACAACCGTTCTTTATTAGGTAAACTCATCATTCCCCATACAAATTAACCCACCTTGCTCTAGTCTTAATACACTTTAGATTGCAAAGCCTATTCATTTCCTTCAATCCAAGGCCTTCTAAACTCTACCGTTGAGGCTTTCATCCCAAACAAACCATCTCTCTAGAAACCACCCTTTTAATCTAGGAGAGCAATGGCTGCAACATCACCACTGTCTCAGCATCAGACACCATTTTATGGTAGAATGATCACCATTCTAAGCATAGATGGAGGTGGAGTCAGAAGGATCATTCCAGGGACCATCCTAAGCTTCCTTGAATCACAACTTCAAGTAATATAAACATATATCCTTTTTTTTCTTTTCCATCACTTGGTGTACATTTATTATCAGCATGGGTTTATAGTAGTGCAGAGATCAAGTGAACTGAGCACTTGCATTGGCTCGTCCTAAACTCATTCATGTAGCTGGTTCACCGAATCGTGAGCAGCTTATTTAGCTTCAATGGTTTGAGCCTGAACAGGGTGCGTTTGGCTAAGCTCACCTTGGATGAGCTTGCGTAGATAAAATATATAGGTTTATGTCAAAAAATCTAACTTAATATAGTTGGATAGCTTAGTTGGTTCTTAAAATTGAGGTTCTCGGTTTAAATCTCATTTGGTTTTTGTCTCTTTAATTAAAGTACATGTACTCTTTTTCGAAGAAGCCAGCTCGTATTTGGCTAATCTTGCTTGACATCGAGCTCAAGCACAGCAAGGCTAGTCTAAACATGAGCACGAACACAAACACAAACACCTTTCAGTGCATTTTCTGCTTTGAATTAATCCGGTTAATAGATGAGTCTCTTTTTTTTTCAAAGATAACATGAACTTGTTAATTGTTGCGCGGCACCCTCCGATCAACTGAGCAGTGAAACAAACTAAATATTTTCAGAAAAGGAAAACAGAGCAGAGAAAAATCAAAGGCATATGAATTTGAAATATCTCAAAAAAAAAGCAAAACAAACATACAGTATCAACATTTCTTGCACTGCATAATTATGCGGATCCATTTTTTCATGCCCATCAAAAAAAATCTTCCACTTTGAATTGACCTGATTAATAAGATCATTATTTTACACCCACTCGGGTTGCCCAAGTGACAGCGGGCATAGGGATAAAGTGATGAAACCCCGATTGGATTCCTAGTTTGGTTTAGGGTGGGGTAATTGAAGGCGGGGCATGTGTTTGAAAAGGAGGAATCAAACCTCCATTTATGTATCACTACATGCTATATCTTTGAGTTATTCTAACTCCCTTCTTCTCAGCAGTGAATCTCTCAAACCTTTATAGAGATCTCTATTTCTCTGTTTTCATTTTCGTTCTCCTATACACGATGTAGGGGGATTCATCACATTTTATGGAGAAATATGCCCCCCTCTTCAATAACCACCTCACTATATAACTGTACACCAAGAGTCAATTACTGTGGTGGGCCGGTGGCCATTGGATTTTATCGTGAGATCCAATGGTCAATTTTGGATCTAATACCTTGATCAATACTTTGGATCCAATACCTAGATCCAACATAAATTTCTTGGGTGTGCGGGTGCCTTTAACTGGTGAGCCCCATAAGGTCTTGGGTGTCGGTGACCTCATCAAAGGGGGAAGCCCATTATAAATGACCCGGGCCAAATTCTCAACCAGGGTTCTTCATCATTTAAAAAAAAAATTAAGATCTTTCTTTTTTCCTGCAAAAAAAATATGCATCTATTATTTTTTAAAGGAAAAATTAATTTATTAATGACTCGTTATTTTCTTATTGAATAGGAATTGGATGGGAAGGATGCGAGGATGGCCGATTATTTTGACGTCATAGCAGGAACCAGCACCGGTGGTCTGGTGACAGCCATGCTTACCACACCTGGTGCAGACAACCGACCTCTCTATGCAGCTAAAGATGTGGTCCCGTTCTATCTCAAAAACTGCCCTAAGATTTTCCCTCAGTCTAGGTAACTAACATATCAAGTATTAATTACTTCAAACACAGTAAATTTGGTAGTGCGACATTTCAAGCACGAATCCCATCATATGGCATACGATAGGATCCATCCTATGCTGATCTTAGCCGTCCAACTAACGTCCCTGATGTGGACAAATCTTAGCCATCCAGATGCATCAGTTGGATGTCTAGGATCAACATAGCTAGGGCATCAAATGTCATAGGATAGGATTTCATGTTCTTCATGCGAGTTGGTAATGGGTGTAATACTTGATTGGTGATAATTGAGGGAATGCAGACGACCCATGAATAAGGTCAAGAAGCTGATGCGTGCAATGGCTGGACCCAAATATGATGGCAAATATCTTCACCAGCTCATCAGAAGCAACCTTGGTGATACCAAATTGCACCAAACTCTAACGAATGTGGTCATCCCAACCTTCGACGTCAGACTCCTTAAGCCTACCATCTTCTCCTCCTATCAGGTAGCCATCATTATCACCACGGTCATGATTTTCTTTTCTTTTTTTTTACTAAAATGATGGGAAGATCTCGATGGTCATAATCATTATATAATGAAAAAATGTACAAAAAGATGCCTAATTTTGGCTTACTTACAAACACATGCCGAACTTTTGAGATATTATTAATACACCCAGTTATCAAAATAATTCCCAAAAGTTAGGTAGGCCAAAACTTGGGCATGTTTTTGTAAAATTTTCGTATATAGTTAATTACTAGAGCATAAGATCATGTGATGACTCGCATTGGAGGATTGACTTGGTGTTTCTATTGCTATTTTGCTCAGCTTAAAAAGAATCCCACAAAAGATGCACTCCTTTCTAACATATGCATCAGTACGTCTGCTGCCCCCACCTACGTTCCTGCCCATCATTTTGTAACCAAGGATGAAGAGGGAAAGACTATTAGAGGCTTCAACCTTGTTGACGGAGGCGTTGCTGCTAATAATCCTGTAAGTCTTGCACCACATGCCCATTTCTATGTAATTACTTTTGACGGTTGATTACATTTTCTTTTTTAGAAAAAATGTGAAAAACAATTCTTAAAAAGTAATTATATTATTTTTATACAAAAACTAAAAGCGTATCATTTCAGAAATGCCATTTTAGCTTTTGGGGGTATCTCAATCATTTTTTATTTTTATTTTTTGATAATGATGAGGAACCCTCGCCAATTCCTCGTCAAAGCAAGAAAAACTCCGGGTGGTCCACCTCTAAAAGCTATGGACACACCCGTGAAACCACAGGGTTTGATCCAGGGTTATGCTAGCTTAACTCTCTCTCTCTCTCTCTCATAGACAAGTTTGTGAGAGTATCTAAAGTGTGCATCTCATCTTAATTGTGCAGCATATCTTAATTAATTATTATTATGTTTTTGGATAGACAATCATTATTATATAATTGTTGTTGCTATTTATTTTTGTGCAGACTTTGGTAGCGGTAAGTGAAGTGATTCGAGAAATCTTCCAACGAAATCCAAATTTCTTCCCTGTCAAACCCATAGACTATGGAAGGTTTCTGGTTATCTCTCTTGGAACAGGAACAGTCATCCCTAAAAAAAAATACAGTGCAACATCAGCTGCAAAATGGGGTGTTATGGGCTGGCTGGTGAATAGCGGGAGCAGCCCGTTGATCAACACTTTCACTCATTCAAGCGGGGACATGGTTGATTTCCACGTCTCTGTGGTCTTCCAAGCATTAAATTCTGAACAAAACTATTTGCGAATCGAGGTATGAAAAATATTTTCATGAATTCGTACATCATCGAGTCTATTACGCTTGCAAATGACATCATCGAGTCATATTTTGAAAATCTCATGATTTTGTTGCAAGATTCTCACAAACTGATGATACTGTCCCTAGAAAAAGATTATATTTTGAAAATATCACCTATTCTGAAAATATTATATTTTTATCATGTATTATCAATTATCATGTGATTAGGGTATTCATAATTTTTTAAATACTGTTAAATTTTCAATGGTTTCTTTATTTTTTTCTATATTTTCTTATATAATTTAAAATCTAAATATAACAAATTTTTAATTTAGCATAAAATTTTCCTTTACCCCGAAAATCTCGAAAGCAAGGTTTGTTACCATGATTTTGTGTGCGTATTCATAAGGCTTCTTGCAGCAAGAGACTATTAAATTAATTTTTGTCAAACTTTAATTATATGGGTATAAATATAGGATGACACTTTAAGCGGGGACACAGCTTCAGTCGACATAGCAACCAAGAAAAATCTAACCAACCTGGTGAAGGTTGGTGAAGCTCTCTTGGAGAAACCAGTTTCACGTGTGAACTTGGAGACAGGAGCCTATGAACCCGCACAAAACGAGGGCACCAACAAAGATGCACTTATCAGGTAGCATAATTCCGCAATTGTTCTGTAGCTAGTATGGAAATTTTCACTGTTAATCTAACAATATCTTACTCTTTTAATTGTTGAAAATTTGAAGGTTTGCGAAATTATTGTCCGAAGAAAGGAAGCTTCGGCAACTGAGATCTCACAAGGCCCACCATTGAAGATTCATCTTGAAGTATTACTCATATGATTCTTTGTGTATACCATTGTGTAATCCAATTGTCGATATATCATATTACATTACATTTCTTCAATTTCCTTGAAAGCTTTATTGTAATATTTCATCTCTTATGTATAAAAAGACCATACCTTCTTATTCTATCAGTGTTTCTTTTATTTTTATAACCCAATAATGTAGATTTCTATTTTTTTGAGAGACAAATTGATGCAGAAGAAATGGGATGTGTGAGGCTAAGGAACAATCCGGGAACCCTACAATGACGATGGTGTCCCTAGACCAAGGTGGGTCTGGATCTGGGATCCGACCCCCTGGACCAGTTTTGGGCCAGGAGACCCATTCAAGTGTTTGGGCCAGTCTTGGGTCTAGATTTTCACAGGTCTTGGGTCTAAAACACAAAATAAACTACCCTGATCCGGCATACAGTACCCTCCCACTATGCAAAATAAATCCTAACGGTTGTCAGAACTAATAAAAGAATAAAACAAGCTATATTGATTAAAAATCTAACTATGCAAAATTCGGTTCCAAACAAAATGTGATCTTGTATGTTCAAAATTGAAGCCCGGACTCCTCAAGCTTGGTGTGAGCTTGGCCTTTGCATTCGGATTTGATGGCTCATTTTTCCAGAATGTGCTTTCTTCTTGAGCTCGCCTAATCAGATTGTATTAATCATAGAGCCTCGAATGAGCAATGTGTTTTGCAATATCAACCATGATCCATTGAACAATTGGGGGCCTAATTAACATTCGATAACACAAGGAGGTAGTGAATTGACCGGATGTAGAGTACTTCCAGCAAGGAGCGTCAGACGGATCCTTGGGCTTAATTAAGGCCAACCTTTGCATAAGTTCCATCCATTAATCCAACGCTAACGGAGAAGGATTTCTGCGAAGTTAGATATCCCATCCAAAATGAGTTGTTGCCCCCTCCATGTTGGTGGCAACCCAATATAATGCTGAAAATAGTTCTCTAAGCATCCGTCTATGCACCAAGCATCCTTCCAAAATAAGGTACTCGTCGACCCATCACCTAACGATATGTACAAGGCTTCAACAAAATTAATGGGTAAGCATTTGGACACCCCAAATCCACATCGAAGGCCAGCCATGTAACTTGTATTTGTGTTTAACAACCACCGTCCATGGCTTGTCAAGAGAGATGATTGACCAAAGTCATTTGATGAGTATAGCTTTATTCCAATGGCCAACCTCCCAAATACCAAGACCACCTTTCTCCTCGGTTCGGGTGATGATTTTCTATTATACCAGGTGCACCTTCTCCTTATGTGTCTTCTTGGACCAGATGAAATTTTGGAAGGCTCTGTTGATATGCATTCTAGTCTTGGATTATATATGAAAAATTTGTCAAAAATGCAATAGAATACTTGTGAGAACATGTTTCACAGGAGTTACCCTTCCTGCAATTGCGAGATTGAACCGAACCCATGAGTTTATTTTGTTCCTACTTTTTCTTCTACCTCCTTCCAAATATTGGACTTTGGTAACTCCGAGATGGTGAGTTAATCTCAAGTACTTGATTGGTAAGTCGTTGATATGATAACCAAAGCTGGTGGATGCAAAAGAAGCCATTATGTCCCCAACGTTAAAGGGAACAAAGCCAGATTTTTTTGGCCGTTGATAGAGAAACCTGAGAGTTTTGAAAATGTGTACAACAAGACCCATATGTTGAAGATGTTGGATTCGGTACAGTTAAATTTTTAGCTCTATCTGCTACCATTTTTGGCATGCTAAGTTTATGATGATAGCAATGTTGTTATATGGAGCCCTAAATGGGATTGTTTTGTTGACCAACATGTCAAACCCTATTATTAATTTTAGGGGTCCAAACCGATTGGTTATTGGCCGGATCATGCCACATTTGAATCTTTCCAAAATCCAAGTGATATCCTATGTGATAATTCAGATACAATATATATATATATATATATATATATATATATATATATATATATATATATATATATATATATATATATATATAGCATACTTGATCTTGTAAAGAACAAAAAAAATGATAATATTTTTTTAGATGAAAGTCTTATTTTATTTATTTATGAACATGAGTAATAATTTAACAAAACACTATCAGTTTACAATTCAGCAGGCAAACTAGTCGAATGACAAGGTGTCATTCAAAGCCTGCATCAAAGAAAACCTATTTGAGTTCTGCTAGATTTTCATGGTCATCGTCGTTCTATTGACATCGCTTTGTACTAACCTCAGCTGCATCCATTATGTGATTTCTTTGTTCATTTTGTGTTGCACTAAGAACTAGTTTGAAACTTTGGAGTAACATCTTCAAATATTTGTTGGAAATAAAACAACAAACTAGACAAGAAGATTGTTCTCTAGAATGAAAAACACACAGAAATGGTGCAAGAGAAGGAGAAGGCTACAAAAGGCTTCAATACATTCCAATGACTTGTCAAAATGATGATACATGGCTGCTATATATATAGCATTCAAGCTCAACCAGAATTTAATTACATAGTAAATTTCTACCATAGAAAAACTAAAAGACTATTACATTTTCAAGGAGAAAAATTAAATAAGAGAGGAACCCAAAGAGTTTGCATAGAAAATTGCAAATAGCCTTAATGTTAAATGAGTTCCCAAAATGAAGGAGGAATACGAAGAGTCTAGCTTATAATTTCAACAAGCCTTAAAGTAAAATGAGTTTCCCAAAAATGAGGGAGGAATACGAAGAGTCTAGCTTATAATTCCAACAGCCCCTCTTAAGCTAGACTATAACGACACCAAATTTCTCTCTCAATTTATTGAAAGTTTCATTCTTCAATGCTTTTGTAAAGATATCAGCCACTTGGTCTTGGGTCTTGCAAAACTTGACATTGACATCTCTATCTTTGACCAAGTCTCTAATGAAATGATACTTGATTCGAATATGCTTGCTTTTGTCATGAAAAACTGGATTTTTGGTGAGTGCTATGGCTGAACTATTATCACAAAACAAAAGAGTGCTTTCCCATTAAGGATGCTTCAACTCATGAAGAATCCACCTTAGCTAGAGAGCCTGACAACTAGAAAGAGCCAATGAAATATACTCAGCTTCGGTTGTGGGGAGAGCAACAACAACTTGCTTCTTCGATGCCCACGAGATTGCACCTGAACCAATGTGAAAAACGAAACCTGAAGTGCTTTTACTATCATCTCTATTTCCACCCCAATCACTATCACAAAAACCCACCATTTTGAATATTCGACACATTTATAATGAATTCCATAATTGATAGTGCCACGCACATATCTCAAAATTCTTTTGCCTATGTCCCAATGAGTATTAGAAGGAGATTCCATGAATCTGCTAATCATGCTGACAACAAACATAAGATCAGGTCTTGTAGCAGTCAAGTACATAAGACTACCAACAAGGCTTCTATAGAGAGTTGCATCGATCTTTTTCTCACTATCATTTTTGCTAAGTTTCAGTCCAACTTCCATAGGAGTATTAAGAGGTGTAGCACCCTCCATTCTGAACTTCTTTAATATGTTTTCAGCATACCTTTT
This sequence comes from Nuphar pumila, assembly GCF_984573655.1. Lineage (NCBI taxonomy): Eukaryota > Viridiplantae > Streptophyta > Magnoliopsida > Nymphaeales > Nymphaeaceae > Nuphar > Nuphar pumila. The sequence goes on along the minus strand of NC_143252.1, from coordinate 135,733,030 downwards.
TGAGATATGAATATTCCATCTTCGGTTTGCTTTACTTCAATGCCTAGAAAAAAATGGAGAAGCCCCATGTCAGTCATTTCGAATTCGTGCATCATATCCTTCTTGAAATTTTCACCCATGCTTGCACTAGTGCTAGTAATTTTTAAATCATCAACATATAAGCATATGACTAAGAACTTCCCTTGATTGCCTTCTTTAATGAAGAGAGTATGCTCGAAGGGACACCGTTTGAAACCATTCTTCAAGAAATATCCATCAATGCGACTATACCAAGCCCTTGGCGCTTGTTTCAGCCCATATAAACTCTTCTTCAATCGACACACTTTATTTTCTACATCCTTCTTCACATAACCCGGAGGTTGATCAATATACACTTCTTTTTCAAGGAAACCATTCAAGAAAGCCGATTTAACATCCATTTGATAGACCTTCCATTTTCTTTGAGCAGCCAAAGCTATCACCATGCGAATTGTTTCAAGGCGAGCTACAGGAGCAAAAACTTCATTAAAATCAACACCATACCTTTGCTTGTAACCTTTTACCATCAGACGAGCTTTGCATTTTTCAACTTCTCCATTTGAGTTGAACTTTGTTTTATATACCCACTTGACGCCAATAGATTTGTGCCCTCTTGGGAGCTCAGTCAACTCCCAAGTATGATTTCTTTCAATGAAGTCCATTTCTTGATTCATAGCAATTCTTCACTTTTCTTCTTGAGATGCTTCTTTATAAGTAATTGGATCGGCATCCGCAAATAAAGCAAAATTCACCAAATTTTCCTCAAGATTTCTTCTTGTTGTTTCATAAATTTCTTGAAGACTTCTTGTCTTCATAGGAGGAGATTCAGAACTCCTTGAAGATGAGGAAGACGATGATAAATGCGTAGATGGAGAGGAGAGTGAAGTATCTCATTCGCCACCATCACTATTAGGGTCATAACTCTCCTCCTTATTGATGAAATGTGAATTTTTATTTTCATTCTCGCCATCCCAATTCCAAGATTCTTCTTCATTGAATTTTGCATCTCTACTTATGATAATTTTCTTGATGATTGGATTGTAAAGCTTATAAGCCTTTGAGCATTCACTGTACCCAACAAGGATACATTTTTCAGATTTATCTTCAAGCTTGCTCCTTCGTTCATCGGGAATATAAGAATAACATATGCTGACAAATACTTTCAAATGAGCAACACATGGTTTTTGCCCACTCCAAGCTTCTTGAGGAGTTAGGTCTTGAACACTTTTACTGGGGGCACGATTAAGAAGATAGATAGCACATGCCACTGATTCAACCCAGAATATGTTAGGCATACCTTTAGATTTCAACATACTTCTTGCCATCTCCATGATCGTGCGATTCTTCATTTCCGCAATGCCGTTTTGTTGAGGTGTATACCGAGTAGTCAACTGATGACGGATGCCCTTCTTTTTCAAGAATTACTCGAACTCATTGGACATATATTCAGCCCCACGATCAGTACGCAAGGTTTTAATAGAAAGATCACTTTGCTTTCAATAAATGTCATAAATTGCTTAAAATATTTAAACACCTCAGATTTTTCTTTTAGAAAATAAACCCATGTCTTCCGACTGAAGTCATCAATGAATGTTAAAAAGTAACGATTACCTCCAATAGATGTGGTGCGCATAGGACCGCATAGATCAGAGTGAACCAACTCAAGTAGTTTTGATGTTCGCCAAGATTTGCCACCAGGAAAAGAGTCTCTGTGATGTTTTCCAAGAACACAACCTTCACAAATTTTGTCTTGCTGATGAATGTTAGGCATGCCTCTGACCATATGTTTTTTGCACATGAGAGATAAACAACTGAAATTCAAATGCACATATCGAAGATGCCATAACCATGATGGATCTTTAATAATAGTATTGAAGCAAGGAAGAACAACACTTTGAAATGTAAATGAAAACATTTTGTTTTGAGTCATTTTTACCTCGACTATGAGAGTATTCTTTTTGTCTTTGATTTCACATATTTCTCCTTTGAAATGAAGATCATATCCTTTTAGAATAAATTGCCCAACACTCAAAAGATTGTGTTTGAGGCCTAGAACATAGAAAACATCAGTGACGTGTTTGCTGCCATGGTTAGTTTTAACAAGAATATCACTACGTCCCTTGACAGCAAGTCTATTATCATCACCTATTCTAACTTTAGTTTGAACCATTTCATTTAGGTCCATAAATAATTTTTTGTTTCCAGTCATGTGGTTACTACAACCACTATCAATATACCATACTTCATCATGTGTTTCTTCTTTGGTATCACAAGCAAGAAAGACAATATCATTATCAAGAATTTCATTTTTCTCATGCATGAAAGTTACCTCCTTTTGGTTTTCTTCTGCCTATCTCTTTCTGCAGAACTTTATGGTGTGACCATACTTCTGACAATGAAAGCATTGAACTTGTGAGAGAGAGCGATCACGACCTCGACCTCGACCTCTTCCTCGCATAGAATAAGATGAATCACAAGCATCTTCTTTTGTTTCTTGATTTCTACCACCTCCATAACATCTTCCTCTTCCTCTTTGTCCTCGAGCACCACCATGAATAGAGAGATGTGTCTGAAAAGTTTACTCGATTGGAGGATAATCAAATTGCTTTATACAAAGTTCATGGAATTGAAGTAATCTCATTAAACTATCAATGGACAAGGTGGATAAGTCTTTGGATTCTTCTATAGCAACAACAATATGTTCAAACTTGCGAGTTAAGCTTCTCAATATCTTTTTAACAACTCTTTGATCTTCAAATTTTTCACCATTTACTCGCATTTGATTAACAATGGAGAAGACTCGATTGAAAAATACTTCAATAGTTTCAGATTCTTTCATTTTTAAAGAATCAAATTCACTTCTAAGATTTTGGAGTCTCACCATTTTTACCTTGTCTTCTCCTTTATATGTTGTATAGAGAGTATCACATGCTTTCTTTGCCGATTCCGCTATAGATATCCTTTCGAAAATGCCTTCATCAACAGCTTGATAAATATAGAACAATGCCTTATTGTTCTTCTTCCGGTTTTCCTTCAACTAAGTTAGTTGTCGTGGAGTGATGCCCTCAACATTGTCCATCACATCGAAGCCACTTTTAACAATGTCCCATAGATCTTGAGAACCAAAGAATGCCTTTATTTGAATACTCCACTTGTTATAATTTTTTCCAGCAAAGCAAGGAACTTGTGGTTGCACCATATTGTTGAAAGTCATCATAGCTCTGATACCACTATGTTGGAAATAAAACAACAAACTAGAGAAGAAGATTGTTCTCTAAAATGAAAAACACACAGAAATGGTGCAAGAGAAGGAGAAGACTACAAAAGGCTTCAATACATTCTAATGACTTGTCAAAATGATGATACATGGCTGCTATATATATATATATATATATATATATATATATATATATATATATATATATATATATATATATATATATATATAGCATTCAAGCTCAACCAAAATTTAATTACATAATAAATTTCTACCATAAAAAAACTAAAAGACTATTACATTTTCAAAGAGAAAAATTAAATGAGAGAGGAACCCAAAGAGTTTGCATAGAAAACTGCAAATAGCCTTAATGTTAAATGAGTTCCCAAAATGAGGGAGGAATACGAAGAGTCTAGCTTATAATTCCAACAAGCCTTAAAGTAAAATGAGTTTCCCAAAAATGAGGGAGGAATACGAAGAGTCTTGCTTATAATTCCAACAATACCGTCTGGTTTTTGTGCTTCCAAATCTGGTGCCATGTAATCAATACCCACCACCACCACCACCGAAAATGCTCTTTGCTGCCTACAATGCCCATCCTAGGAGAGAGGAATAAGTCTCATGGGCTACAAGCGTGCGGTGGAAAATTGTGGTTCTTGTAGGCTATCTGCAGTTCTTTGATCCATTTGCATTCGACAAACAGGTGTGTAGTTGTCTTAATGGCCATTTCGCATAACCCACATCGGCTAGCAATGCAAAATCCTATTCATTGAAAGTTACTTTTAGCCTTAGCTTTGGCGAGGGAAAGTCAAGAACTTATTTGCAGTATTTGGTTTCACTCACAACATTGCACACATGCTCATCTGATTTGCACTCAGTTTTATCATCATTAACGTTGAATCTGTTTTGGGTTTAATTTCTGTTGTGCCCAAACTACTAATATAGATCGAAATATTTGTTTGAAACTAGCATTCATTCGGGTGAATCGCTCTTACTGAAATCAACGTCAAACTGTCCTAGTTTGGAACCAGTCTTCACATCAATTCCTATCCCGTTTATGAGTATGTTTTTTATTATTTTTTCATCCTCACTGAATCTTGTTCTTATGTGTTAAATTCCCTTGCGAATATCAATTATCGTTGAACATGGTTTTAAACTCGTCAAGACAATTACTTATAAATCAGTTTAGATGGCGGGACTGATTATTTATATTTGAGACCGTCCCTTAGCGTACCGACCTCGTAGGCAACGTCAAATACCTTGGAGAATTTACGTTTTATTTAAATTATTGTATATTATTATTGTTATTGTCATTTTGATAACGAGAAACTTTCTTAGGGACAGAGTCACTTGATGTAATAAAAATGTCTAGACTTTTTATTCAAATGAAATGAAAGATTACAGCAAAGTTTTCAAAGAAACTGAAGAAATGAAATGAAATATGGTCATAAACAATTGGATTATACAAAGAATAATAATACTTCAAAATAAATCTTCAGTGCTGAGTCCTGGGAGATTTCAGTTGACGAAGCTTTCTTTCTTGGGACAATAATTTCGCAAACCTTCAAAAATCAACCATCAAAATTGTAAGAAATTGTTAAATTAACAATGAAAATATTCGCACTACATAAAAATTGCAAGATCATTATACCTGATAAGTGCATCTTTGTTGGTGCCTTCGTTCTGTACGGGTTCATATGCACCCGTGTCCAAGTTCACACGTGAAACTGGTTTGTCCAGGAGGGCTTCACCAACCTTCACCAAGTTATCAAGGTTTTCCTTGGTTGATATGTCAACTGAAGTCGTATCACCACTTAAAGAATCATCCTACATATACCCAAAATTAAGGATGGTCCATAAAATGAATTCCATGAAAATTGATTCAAGAAGCCACACACACAAAGAAAACTTTTGTTTTTTGATTCAAGAGGGGCGCCCACATGGGGATTCGAACTCGAGGTAGGATGAGACCTCGTTGTCCCTAAGCCTGAGGCCACATGGAGGGTGGATCAGGTGCAATCATATTGCACACTTTGAACATGACCCTGCACCTGACTGCCCTCCATCTCTGGGGTACAGCTTGTTAGTTGCGGGGCCCAACCGAAGATGGAGGGCAGATCATGATGCAGCGGCAGCTAAAGTGTGCAATGTGATTGCACCTGATCTGCCTTCGGCCACAAAGGCGACACCGAACGGATACTCAAGTCATTACTGGTTTGCCAGCCGGCAGCCTTTATCCCTCTCCATCTGAACGAGGCACAATTTCATCATAATATTTAGCATACCTGGATCCTCAAATAGTTTTGCTCAGAGTTTAGTGCTTGGAAAGTCACAGAGAGATGGAAATCAACCATGTCCCCACTTGAATGGGTGAAACTGTCGATCAAAGGGCTGCTCCCACCGTTCACCAGCCAGCCCACAACACCCCATTTTGCAGCTGATGTAGCACTATATTTTTCTTCTACCTTGGCTGCTCCTGTTCCAAGAGAGATGACCAGAAACCTTCCGTAGTCTGTAGGTTTAATGGGGAAGAAATTTGGATTTTGTTTGAAGATTTCTCGACTCACTTCACTAACCGCAACCAAAGCCTGCACAAAAATAAACAATAATTAATTGATATATTCTGCACACTTAAGATGATATGCACAACATATACATATATATAATTTTTTTTCCTACAGTCGTTTTACATAAATCTAGTAAAAAACACCATTATTTTAAACTTTTTTGCAATTTTTTTGTGGATCGAACCTTATATATATACGTGATCTACATAGTTTGTTTAGTAGTAAATAGGTTTTAGATCATGTATTTACAATACGTAAACAGGTTTTTCAAGGGCTTCCGAAATCAATGTCATACATTGTGCGAAATTTTCAAGAATCAAATCACCATACTTTTGCAAAGAAAACATTATATATATATATATATATATATATGCAAAGTCAGGTTGAGCAGATGCAGCTTGCATATATGATTTCCCAACTAGATTGTATGTGCTGTAGACCGTACAAGACTTACAGGATTATTAGCTGCGACGCCTCCATCAATAAGGTTGAAGCTTCTGACTGTCTCTCCGTTTTCATCTTTGGTTTCAAAATAATGGGCGGGAAGATACGTGGGGGCAGCAGACGTGCTGATGCATATGTCAGATAGCAGTGCATCTTTGGTTGGGTTCCTTTGCAGCTGAGCAAAATAGCAACATAAACACCAATTCAATCCTCCAATCTGAGTTTTCGCATGAACTAATGCTCTGCCTTTTTATTTTTACTGAATCTTATACCCTAAAAAATAATTACATAATTGAACATAACCATGGTGATAATGATGATAACCTGAAGAGTAGAGAAGATGGTGGGCTGAAGGAGTTTGATATCGAAGGTTGGGATGACCACATTCGTTAGGGTTTGGTGCAATTTGGTATCACCAAGATTTCTCCTGAGGAGCTGGTGAAGAAATTTGCCATCATATTTGGGTGCCTCTATTGCATCTATCAGCTTCTTGGCGTTGCTCAATGGCCCACTACTGCATTCCGTCACCAACCAAACCAATAAAATTTCAACCAACTTGTATGTGAATGAAGTAACTAAAGGCTCTATTTGGGAGCCTTGCATTTGGGACATGTGTAAAAGAATTGTATCCATGTATTGACAAAATATGGTTTTGCCTTTGAAAAAAAATATATATTGTTGCAAAAAACATGAGAGCAGTTACGGTGAAAAGATGTGCCTCTCACATGGGATATATGTGAGAGTGTGGCCCACGCAAATCTCCACCAAGTGAGATGTTGGGTGGTGATATAATATACAATATGACGATAACTGCCTTGAGAAAACAATCTCCACAAACTATTTTGAACACTGCTGCTCCCAAAGAACAGAAGGTGGGAAACCACAAACACAGCATAATATTTGATATATAACCTACCAAGATTGAGGGAAGATCATAGGGGAGTTTTCAAGGTAGAATGGGACGATATCTTTAGCTGTATAGAGAGGTCGGTTATCTGCACCAGGAGCAGTAAGCATGGCGGTCACTAGACCTCCCGTACTTGTTCCCGCTACAACATCGAAGTAATCAGCGATCCTCACGTCCTTTCCATCCAGTTGCTGTTCACAAGAAGCAATTTGATTATTAGTAAATCCATATTTTTTTCCAAAGAAAAAATGCTGTATTAATTCATTTTATTAATCAGATCGATTTGTCCTTTCTTTCAATGTAATTTTTCTTTCCTTATTCGGTTCGATTCAAAATAGAACATAAAACAGTTCATACTAATAAATACAGGGAAGAAAAAGAAAAAGGACAATATCTAGTACTTGAAGTTGTGATTCAAGGAAGCTTAGGATGGTCCCCGGAATGATCCCTCTTACTCCACCTCCATCTATGCTTAGAATGGTGATCATTTTGCCACAAGTTGGTTGCTGATTTTGAGACACTGGTGATGTTGCTGCCATTGCTGCTGAGCTCGAAAGGATGGTTTCTAGTAGAGAGAGAGAGAGAGAGAATAGACTTTGCAATTTGCAATGTATTAACACTAGAACAGGCTCTGTTTGAGGAATGATGAATAACAAAAGAAGGGCCATGGTATTTATAGACGATGGGGGGATCCGGTGAGAACGGAAAATAGAGCGTTTGGATATGGGGATGTACTTGATGAAAGTTCCTAGAGGGTTATCAAGTATTATTCAATCAGAATTTTCAACTCAAGCATATACGACTATGTCAAGGCCCACGCTTACAATGTTCCACACCAACTTCTCTTTCTTTTAATATTATTTGACACGTCAACTATCGTACGAGACATGTTGAGTTCCATTCCACATTAAATCCTATCCGTCCAACTAACGGCTAAGATTACTCGACATTCTCACCTTGATGTGGACTAATCCTATTCTTAACGGCAAAAAAAAATATTTGAGTTATTTTGCAATTAAAAAATTGGAAAATTTCATTCGGGGTTTCATCCACTGTAAGCATACTGATAATCTAGAATGAGATGTGGCATACCCAAAAATGCACTAAAAAATTTATAGGAAAAAAGTTATCCAAAAGTAGATTTTGGATGTCCAATACAAGGTTTTACCCACCCAATAGCGAAATCTTACAAATAAATAAAAAACGACTTCCATAAAATAACATAATAAAAATATGCAACCACATAATAAGTATCAAGTAATAAGTGAACAAGTAATAAATCACATCTCTTAAGGTGGAGGCATCACGGTCTACAAGTCTGAGTTACTACGATACACATTTGACAACTTAAGTGAGAAGGAAGGTTTTCTTTCAAAAAAGAAAAAGTGAAAAGGATGGTTGCAAACATTATTTTGGTAAATATAGAGCCTATTTTTGGAATATCAGAGTAAAAGATGGGACTGTAAATGAAATTTTTTCTACTAAAACCTCCTCAAACAAAAGATTAAATTGCTTCCAAATTCTTTGAGAGAGAGAGTGAAATTTGGACATGACATGATGATGACTTGGATGGATAATGTTGGTCGTCAATCGCCAGTTTTCTGCACGTGTTCAACTATGGCGTCATAGTCTTACCCAGTTGCCCGTCCAAAAGAGACAAAGGAATTTTATATAAGTGGATTCCGTCCAGTACACGGGTTCCATCATACATTCAATCCTAGCCATCCAATCAATGGCTAAAATGGTTCTGCTGGATGGCTAGGATTGAATGTATGATGAAACCCATCCTACCATGTCTCTTGCTCCATTTACAGCGAATAGCAAAAAAAAAAAAAGATCATAAAAAGTATATCAACACTCAAAACCACCAAAAAAATCTACACAATTTTCTTCAATCAATTTTATCAATCTTTTACTTCTTTCAAATAAATTATTTGATCAATCTTTTACTTCTTTCAAATAAATTATTTTATCAATCTTTTACATAAGTTTCCAGGTATCATGTAAATGTAACTTTATGCTTGTTAAAAATAACGTTATTTTTTAAATCCTTGGCAATATCTCGTTTTGTAATTTGATTCCTAACGAGCGTTTCGTTCTTCCTTTGTAAGGGTGGTGATCTTTTTAATTCTATTTGTAAAAACAAAATATTTTTCAATGCAAACAGCTTTCTTAACATTTTATTAACAAGTAACTATACCATATAGTATTCAAGCTGTATCAACCAATCTTCTTTTCTTTGACCCACAGGTAGTGGGGTACCAAGAAGGCATGCATGCATGCATGGACCATTATATATACCATTCATTTGGCGTGCTACTTTGAGAAATTTTAAAATTTATATATAGGGAAGTTTTATTCTGACTCGCAATCTCTCTTCCTTCAACAAAACGGAAATGCTCAACTAATTTATTATAATGTCAATCGCATTAATTTTTCAATCGCATTAAGCAATGGCAGAGCCACATTTGAGGTCTGGGTGGGCACGTGCCCACCTTCTCCCTGATAAGGGGGTTCAGCTCAGGGGTGGGCAGTGCCTCAAATACATTCTTGGCTATGCTGACGAAGCCACAACTGCTATATATGCAAAAGAAATTTTGGGGGATGAACACTCACAACTCCAGACCTGTGAATGTCCCCTATCTGAAAGATTTGCAAGAGTTTCTCTCTTGGAGACGGACTCTCCTATGCAATGGCAGGATTGATCTGCTGCCTCCTACATTTTTCATGGATCTGTCGGACATGTTGTATGACTATTTGATGCAGGGAACTCTTCACTACTGGGAAATCAAACATTTTATCAAGTCCCTCAAGTGTGGCCTCCTGCTGGTCCATCAACTGGATATATACAAAATCTCTGCCCACCTTTCTTTACCAAATCAAAGATCATAGACAAGCCCTTGTCTACTAATCATGAGAATGAAGAAGGGTGGATAGACGTGCGCTCCAGAAGATTCAACAAATTTAAATTGTCCTTGATGGGGGTATATGACCAGGGAGGGGTACATGGATGGGTGATTGGCTATGTGAGAAATGCATGTTTCTGAACTTTAGAAGAAGGAAGTGTTGATCTTGCACGAACCTTTGGTCCCACAAGAAGGAAGGCTATTCTGTTTGTTGTCCATTCCAGGAAGGTTGCATTGTTTCATATGGTGGATGTCTAGGTGTTGCTCAGAAGGAAGAGGTCTCTTCCTCGGAGTCCCAAGGTAAACCAGACTCACCTTCCTTTCTTTCTTCTGGTTTAGGTGTCACCGGACATAGCAACCTTCGGTCATCGGTGTGTACTTTTGGGTCTTCAGAAAAGGGGCATTCTGATTGGAGGAAAATTGGGGTAATTTTCAAGCCATCCTCCTCGTTAAAAAGGAAAATAAAAGAGATGTTAGCCACCATTTCAGAAGGGCCTCATCGAGAGTCGTTCCCATCTGGTAGAGGTGACTGGTAGAGGGGGCTTAGGCTACACTGCTCAAGGAGCCCATCGTTATAAGATGCAGTTTCTCAAGCTCCCAAGAAGCAAAAATGCTCAATCACCAAACCATGTAAGTCGGGCCGCCATTACGAGAAAGCCTATTTTTTTTTTTCAAATGGGCTTCAAATAAGAGGATTCTAGTTGCTTTCTTGTGCGAGGGTGGGAGCCCACTATGTTGTTGCCTTCCCTTTTTCATCATCCCAAAGGTCGATTAGTTTTTTTTCTTTCTAACTACTATTTGAGTGTACTGTAACCACTGCTAGTTACAGGTGGCGTTCACACATCCAAGGTTTGAGACCCACGCTTGCTGCTGGAAGCACCCAAAACAACGCCCAATCTTGTGCTCTTAAGGGATTTGATGATCAAATGTGGCCTTTGGTTCAGCCATAATGGATCAGCAGTCAGACCATGTTTTAGGTTCCAGACCCAAACTGTGATGATTTCAGATATGTGGATCGACCTATGTCCGATCAAGGTTGTAACCAGGAGACGTAGGGGAAACCAATTGCGTGTGCTGCTACACCTTTCGACAATAAGGCTACGCTTGCGAAAGTTCTTAAAATGATGAAACTCAAGATGTGGGGTGCCCCAAACAGCAGGTTCTGTCGGTGATCCATCATCTAGGCATGGCAATGGAGCATGATGCAGCCTGCCATCAGGCCTCTTGCTAGTGTCAGAGGCAAGCGCACACGACAATCTCTTATATTTATTTTTTAATGAAAATATTGGCATGAAATATTTAAGGGCTGGGAAGTGCACACAAGCAAAGGTTTCTTACAAATTTAATTAAGCAGAAAAAACTATATATGCTTTGTATCTCCCATTCAAAAACAGAGGTAGTGGCGCAAAGATTTATAAATCAGTTATGGCAGGGATGTTCTTTTGACTACATTCCCTTTAACGATAGATTTGGTGGGATTTTAGTAGTGTGGAAGGATTATATGCATAAAGGAAGGTTCTCTATCTTATTGTTTTTTGAACTTTCAAACTTTAACACGAAAATGCACTCTCACTTCAGTTTATGGCCCAACAACATATAATCTTAAGCTTTGCTTCTGAGATGAGCTTGAAGGGCTAAGGGACATGACCTTTGAAAATTGGTGTACAGGGGAAGACTTTAACTGCCTCCTGCATATCTTTGAATCTAATAAAGAGCAGTGATATACTTCAAGTATAAGGAACTTTGTAGATTTTTTAGAAAAATGGGACATGGTGGATTTTCATATATGAGGCTGGCTTTTTACCTGGTCGAGTAAGCGAAGGAACCCTTGCTTGAGGAAACTCGACAGGTTCATTGTCAAGCGAGAATGGTGGGAGGACCTAGATGATGGAAGAGCAATCATGGGGCCCATTACCATATCTGACCATGCCCCAATTTCTCTCAAATGGGAGATTAGCGGGCCTAGTAATTGCAATTTCAAATTGGAGTCATGGTGGCTAAGGGACCAACAACTTATCAAAAATTTGCAGCATTGGTGGGTGCAACCCCAAGTGGCCGCATGGGCGGCCCTTAGATTTATTAAATGAATGGATCTGGTTAGGGAACACCTCATTGAATAGACCAGGAATGAAGGGGCGGCATGCTTTTAACAAATTGCATTATGGAAAGAGGAGCACGAAGCATTGCATACAGATATGGTAGTTGAGGCGCTTGGACCTGCAGAGAAACAACAAAGGCAAGCTAGGCAAACAATCCTAATCAATAATATTTTTGAATGGAGAACAAGGTAAGAAATGAAACAGAAGCAAACGTCCAAAGTTCATTGGTTAAAAAGCAAAGACAAAAACACTAAGTTCTTTCATTTGTATGCTTCCTCGCAAACGCGAGAAAATTTTCATCCATCCATGTCAATAAGAGGGTGCATTTACAAGAGTGTGGAAATCATTGGGCAAGTCACAATATTTTTTAAGGAAAGGTTCACATCATCAATAGTTCCACTTTCCTTTGACTTAGTGAGATTGATCTATGTTCTTTTGATGGGAGAGCACAAGCATCATTAGATGATTGATTTACAGTGGACGAGATTAAGCATGCAGTTTGGGAACTACCGAGTAATAAAGCACCAGGGGTAGATGGGTTTCCGATTGAGTTCTACAAGGCATCTTCGTCAACATGTATGAAGGAATTCTTGGCCGTCTTTGATGAGTTTCATAGGAATGCATGCTTACCTAGTAGGTGAGGGGAGTCCTACTTGGTGTTGGTGCCTAAAGAGCATTGTGCAAATAATATAGATATGTTCATACCTATATCACTTTTGAGCACCCTTCTAAAGGTCATCACAAAAGTCCTCACCACATGCCTCAAGTGGGTGATTCATCAAGTAATAGGCCCATCACAGTTTGCATTTGTCCCCAATCAAAAGATTCATCAGAGATGTCTACTTGCACTCGATGATTTTATAAAAAAGAAGTCTTTCCTTTTAAAACTGGACCTTCAAATGGCTTTCGATATGGTAAGTTGTAGCTTTCTTTCTCATGTCATGACTCATGAGAAGAATGAGAATATATGAGAGGTGGATTAGGTGTTTAAGAACAATATGGGTTTGTATTAATGGTAGCCAAGGGCCCTTTTCAAACACAAGAAAGGCCTCAGAAAAGGGGACTCAGTCTCACCCCTGCTTTTTATCCTTGCCATAGAAGATCTGAGTTACATGCTTAGTCAGGCATACAAGAGTGGGTTGTTTAAAGGGGTGGTGGTACCGGTTATGGAAAACTTCATGCATATCCTCTTTACAAACAACATTTTAATTTTTTGAGAGGCAAATGACGAAAACATGAAAAACTTAGCAATCATCGTCAATATTTTTTTAGAAATCTTTGGGTTGCAAATTAACACAAGGAAAAACAAAATTTGTCTTTTTAATGAGGATGGTGATGGTTGTCTTATGACTAGGGCGCGACATATCTTTCAATGTGAGCAACATGACTTGCCAATGTGGAACCTAGGTATCCCTTTACATAAGGGTGTTACGAGGGCTACTCTATGGTCTTGGGTAGAGGATAGGGTAAGGAGTAAGGTGGACTCTTGGAAGGCTAGGGTATTGTCACAAGCTAGTAGGGTAGTCCCAGTGAAGCATGTACTAGCCACGGTTGGTTAGCATCTCATGAGCCTTTTTGCAATCCCAACCATAGTTTTAAAAAAAATAACTAAGGTCATTAAAAGATTTTTATGGAATGGTCAATCAGAAAACAAGTCATGGCACCGATTTCATATGGGAAGTGGTCACTAAGCCGCTTTGGCAAGGGGGCCTTGGAATAAAGGAATTGTGTTGGTTTAACATTGCACTATTGTTGAAATGGTGGTGGTTGATAGCAAATGGGGACGGGCTAGCTTCTTGTGTTCTTTGCTGTAAATATGATATCTAGGTTTGGCCATGGAACTGGGTAAGAAACTTGAAATGGAAAATAGGGTCGAGCTTTTGGAAAGGTTTGGTGAAGGGTATTGGAAATTTTTGTGCAGAATGTGAAAGTGAAAGTGGGGTGATGGAAGATGCATGAATTTTTAGAGACTACCAAAAGCCCCTTTAGAAACACTTTCCCTGATCCCTTTCATATCTGCATGCAGGAAAGCAAAAAATTAGTCAAGGACTATTGGTATAGTGCGAATGGTTGGCGGATTCAAGTCAGGTGCGTTTTTAACCAGGTCACAGCTTCGTAACTATAGCAACTGCTAAGATTGGTCGAAGGAAACCAACTTGCTACAGGGAATGGCCGGTTACGTTGGGAGCTCACAAAGGATGGGGATTTCACAGTGGCATCCTACTACAAGGCTATGGGTGAGTCATATGTGTTGTGGTTGCCGGATCGCAGCTTATGGGAGAACAGTTTGCCTCTTCGTGCATCTATGCTTGGTTGGCTTGTTCTCCATGATAGGGCAAAAACTAACAATAACTTGCTGCTTAGGGGAGTGCACCTTGCAAGTAGAAGTCGCTTGTGTGAGCAGACTGAGGAGAGCACTCAACATTTGTTTGTCTAATGTAAATGAATTGCTTAACTTCACCTACAAGATTGAAGAAAACCACTACCTCAACATTGCACAAGCCCACGTGACCTGTTGGGTGTTGATTGTTGGGTGTTGATTGTATAGAGGCAACTGTGGCTGCATCAAAATGACGTTACATTTGATGGGGTAGCGCCATACATGCAAAAGGTTTCCTGCATAATACGAAATGAACACTCTCAGGTTAGATTGAAACTCAGGAAACACAGCATTACCGAATGAGCTGAGTTGCTACTGCATACTATGCATTGGGGGGGGGGGGCGGGGTGACGGACTATATATTGTATATGTATAATTTCATCTGAAAATGAATCAATAATCTTGCCTTTTTCTCAAAAAAAATAAAATAATATACAAGTATATATAAATATATAATATGTAAAATCACCACAAGAAAATCGTGGATTAGCGACGGACGTTATCCATAGCTAATCCGTCGCTAAGTCATCGCTAAACTGTTTAGCGACGGATTAGCGACGGATTAGCGATGGATAGCGTCCATCGCGAATTTTTGCTCGCTAATTAGCGAAAAACCTTATCCGTCGTTATTGGCGTCGCTAATTTGCGATAGATTAGCGACGGACATTATCCGTCGCTAATCCATCGCTAAATTTTAAAAACAAAATAAAAAAAAAATCCGTCGCTAAGTAGCGTGCTCTCCGGCATCGCCGTCCTCTATGAACCGGCGTTTGCTTAGTTCGTATTTTTTTCTTCTTCTTCATTTTCGTGCATTCGCTTTACCTCTTCTTCGTTGTGGTTGCATTTCTAGGGTTTCATTTCGTGCATTCGGGGGAAGGGGAAAGTGAGAGATGGCGCAGGAAGGAGGGGAACACCAGAACGGGAGCGGAGCAGAGAGCGACGGCGAATCCGCTGCGAAGTTCTCGATGCTCAGGCCGAAGCTCGTGGTTCAGGCGCCGAGGCCAGCCGATGTTGTCGCCTTCTACAATGCGGCTTTCGGTGCCGAGGAGCTCGAGCACTCCAACCACCCCAAGAAGAAGGCCGATCATGAGCTCCCTCCCATCCTCTTCTCTCGCCTCCGACTCGGCATCGTGGAGTTCCTTGTCGCCGACGAGACCGATGAGTCTGAAGCCGGGTTAGTCTCTCTCTCTCTCTCTCTCTCTCTCTCTCTCTCTCTCTCTCTCTCTCTCTCTCTCTCTCTCTCGTTACCTTGCTTCAGTATCCGAAGTCGGTTTAAATCGAGCGAGGTAAGTTTAAATTTCGAATGGGGAGAGGGAAAATTTCGCGCTCGGTTTAAATCGAAAATTAGCGACGGATTAGCGACGGAAAATTTCCGTCGCTAATTAGCGACGGATTTAGCGAGGGAATTTTTCCCTCGCTAAATCCGTCGCTAAAATGGTTTCTTATATTGAGGATTAGCGACAAAATAATTGGTGTCGCTAATCCGTCGCTAAGTAGCGACGGATTAGCGATGCAAGTTTTTCATCGCTAATCCGTCGCTAATTAGTGACGGATTCATGAAATTAGTTTTCTCTAGCTAATCTGTCGCAAATTTACGACGGAAAAAATCCGTCGCAAATTTCCGTCGCTAATTAACAATTTTCTTGTAGTGAATGACCTATGCGAGTCAAGCCAATCGAGCTTGCCATGTTCATGCTCGTCTACCTAAATGAGCTAACTAATAGCTTTGCTCGCTGGGATTGGTTTCTAAGTCAAGCCAACCCAACCCAAGCCAAACGACAAGATGTGCTACTCGTTTCTCAGCCCTAGAGTTTGTACCCACCCTAGTTCAGATTCCTAGCTTTGGCCGAGCTGCTACCTCACATCATATCCGCATTTCAATTTTCCTTTATCAAGGGTCGGCTAATACATGATGGGTTATAATGGAAAAAGAGATTGTTCATTACTTGAATAATTGCACATCCTTCTTCCTGAAATTGGATATATATTAAATGCTTTTGATACCATGTGGTGGTCATTTCTAAAGCAATGCTTATTAGACATGGCTTTTCTCTCTCGATTTGTCGATTGGATGATGGAGATGCTATTTTAGAAATTGCATTACTAGTTAACAACGGAAGAGATGAATCTTTTAAAATGAAGAGGGGGCAAAGACAGGACTGCCCGCTATCCCCTCTGCAATTTGACACTGTGGGCAAAAGTCTCAATGCCTTGTTTTGCAAAGCTACTTCGTCTGGTTTCATTCAGCAACTGCTAATTTTAGAATTATCTGACTTTTCGTTGTTGCAATATGCAGATGATATGTTGATATTTGGTTCAGCCAACAACTCAAATATGGCACACACACACACACACATATATATATCACTGTTTCTCAAAACTTTTGAAGTTATCTTAGGTCTGTCCAGTGTAGGGATGGCAGTGGACTGGGGGAAAGCGGGCCCCCACCCCGCCTCGCCCCGTTTGGACCGGGGATGAAGGGTATGAAACGGGGATGGAGGCGGGGACGAAGGTTAAAATCCATCCCCGTCTGGGGGTGGAGGCGGGGATGGACTGGCACGTTCCCCCGCCCCGCCCCGGCCCATCCTCGCCCCGGCCCCGCCCCATCCCCGCCCCCAACCCTTTATATTTTTACTGTTTACTAACCCTAACTCCTTTCCCTAATTTCCTAACCCTGGAGCCGCCGAGCCGGGCCGTCGCCTCTTCCCCTTCCCCATCCGCATTATCATTGTAGCCGGGCCGTCGCCGACCACCGTTGGCCGTCGCAGGGGGAGGCCTCCACCGTTGGCCGTCACAGGGCCGTCGCCGATCTCCGACTCGTCCTCGGCGACGCTTGGGTGCGAATGCACACCAAGAAGCTTCGGCAGTACGTCGCTAACTACGAGCGCATGGCGTGGAGCGAGGTCGTGGCGGCCATGGCGGAGATGCCGGTGGTGATCGATGCTGAAAGCGCGAGGCGGGCTTTCAGGCGGTTCAACTCCGCCTTCGAGGAGGCATACCGGGCGCAGACTGCGTCGATCGTGGTGGAGGACATGAAACGGGGATGAAGGCGGAAACGGGGACGGGGCGGGGACGGGGACGGGGCGGGGGTGGAGGACATGAAACGGGGTTGAAGGCGGGGGTGGAGGATAAAATCCATCCCCGCCGCGGAGGCGGGGCGGGGGTGGAGGATAAAATTTTGAGGCGGGGCGGGGGTGGAAACCTTGTCCCCCGCCCCGCCCCGCCCCGCCCCACTGCCATCCCTAGTCCAGTGGCGAAGAGACGGGCAAGCTTCTCTGTTTCAAGCCTTTTTTGGATGCCGCTCTTCATAACTGCCACTTGACTATCTGGGCCTCCAAATAATCCAAAATCATATTGATCACCTCATCTGGTCCAAAGTCGAGGAGAGGGTTCAAAAATGGATTGACTCGTGGTCGTCGATGCCCAACCTATCCAAACCTGCTAGAGTCGTTCTCATCCGACATGTTGTCAGCTACCTTCCTATGTACCATTTAGCAATATTATATCATATGACGAAGAAGGTTGAGGCAAGAATTGAAAAAATCTTCAATAAATTCCTATGGGATGGGTTGGGAAAAGTACTTGTCAATTGGGATGTCGCCCAGGGTACAATGAAAGAGGTGGATTGGTTATTCGGAAGCTCTTCTCGCTTAACGAGGTGCTCCTATATATGTAAGTGGTGGTGGCGTTTAGCCGTGAACAAGACACCTTAGATCTCGGTTGATAAATTAAAAGTACCAACTACTTTGGCCACCACAAGACTGGACTGTAAATTCACGATGGGGAAAAGGATCAGTTAAATGGAAAGGCCTCACTAAGATCTTTCAATTTTTCATTCAATTTGAGAGGCAAGATCAGTGAACGTCAAGTACCAAATGGAGGATCTCAAAGGATGGTTCATTCATGGTTGCTTCGTGTTATTCAACTACTCTTTATGACGCCATGGCATTGTACCCCAAGGGTGCCATTTGGAGCGCTGGCACCACTCTGCGACCACGTTTTATACATTACTATCTGGGAGAATAAACATAAAAGACAAGATCCAAAAGATGGGGATCCAAATAGAAAAATGGTTTCCCATAAGTGAATCTGACTTGGAATCAACCTAACACTATGATTCTATGATTCCTTCCAATACATCTTCAAATTGGCCTAGGGTAACCTTCATCTGAATATTCGGGCCAAAATGAAAGTTTGTATGGCGTTGTTGGCTGTTGTGCGCATGGAGAGCTTTATGGTTAGAATGTAACAGCAGGGTTTTTCAAGGCTCATCCACGCCGGGCCTTCCAAAGACTTGAGTTGGATCGGATCTCAGCACATGGCCATCTCGGAATCAATCCTTCAACCTTAATGTGTTGATCACATTCTATCTTTTTCTGTAACTCTGTTTGTTGTTTGCTACTTTTTCTGTAATGAACAACTTTCTAAATGATACCTCATCATTTGATCTGTTGTTGTTACTGATTCACTGTTGAATGAATTTATTCTTTCAAAAAAAACCATCATTTTGAATATCAAGCAATCATCATGCTTTAGGACGCTACTCTTTGGCCCCCTGGCCTTTCACAAAAAGCTTTGACCGATGCCGAAAGTTTTGGACGTTGTGGTTGTTCTCTGCTTTGTGGCATGTGTCAGAAGAATGAAACTGTAGGCAATTCAGATGTGCTCATAAGTCATTAGATTCTATTCATCATGCTGTGCAAAATAATATATTTCATGCGACCAGACTAGTTTGGCCGAAATTTGATCTCTTGGATTGGTCAATGTCTCGGTCCCTACTTCTCCAAATCTTTGATGTAACTCTCGGAATCGTGTTACCCTTACAGCCTTGATGAAATCTCTTCTTTTGGGCTACCACTCTGGTTTGCGTACTATTTACTATTTTAATAATTTTTTCTTCTCTTTCAAAAAAAAAAAAGTTTACAGATTCTTTTTGTGGATAATAAGTACACACATGTTCGTGCCCAACTTAAACGAAGGCCGCAAAACAAAAATGCCTATTTTTTGGTATTTTTGAAACTTTTAGATTTTATTGTAGATAAAATAGGCATTTTTTTGTCCGAAAATGGTCTGTAGGATTTAGGTAATATTTATGATTTTTGAGAATTTTTTTACCTTAAAATTAGGATCTTTTGTTTTTTGATTAAATTATCGGATCTGGATTTAAGTCTAGTAGCCCATTCGGATCCATTTGGGCTACTGGAGGGTGTATGGGGTTTAGGGTAGATTTTTGTTTTTATTTTGAATCGATTGGATCTGGTAAACGGCCCAAATCCATCTATTGGATCTAAACACACTCTCATTAGGCAACAATGTAGCTGTTGGACCCAACCCAGCCCATTTGGTGGGTTGGGAATAGGGGTGGCAATTTCTGACACGACCCGCCAACCCGACCCACCAACCCGCCTCTTAGGCGGGTTCGGGTTGGGCTTAAGCCAACCCGTTTAATAAACGGGTCGACCCGTGTAACCCGTTTATTAAACAGGTCGGGTTCGGGTTGGGGGTATGCCAACCCGCCAACCCGTTTAATAAACGGGTTAGGCGGGTGGGTCGACCCGCCAACCTGCCTACCTGCCAACCCGATCCATCAACCCGCCAACCCGACCCGCCAACCTGACCCACGAACCTGAAAACCTGTTTACCCGACCCAACCCATTTATTAAATGGGTTGGTGGGTCGTGTCGGGTTACCCGTTTATTAAACGGGTCGGGTTCGTGTTTGCCACAGCCGACCCGTTTAATAAACGGGTCGGGTTCGGGTTGAGGTATGCTGACACGTCAACCCGCCAACCCGACCCGATTGCCACCCCTAGTTGGGAAGCTATTCATGGCCCAAGACGTTGTGCACCCCTTTCTCTCCCTTTGTTTTATAAAAACAACCCTAAACGCCGGGGGAGGCTGTTGTTGTTGTAGTGAAAAAAGTTATCTTGAAGAGCTAAGGGTGCGGTGGAGACGTCTTCCTCTCCTTCTCCTTGGTGGCCGCCGAAGCTGCGAGCGCTATCCCCTTGTTCTTCGGCCGAACGTTGATCAATCTTGGTTCGTTTGGGTGTTGTTGAAGTGTTGGACAAACCCTTTTTCTTGGCCCGCATGGGGGATGCCAGAGAGCTATGTCGTTATTCCCTCTCTCTTAACGTTTTTCTGAGTGTTTGATTAATTTAGAGAATGATTGTTGCCGTCAAATATATCCCGTGTGTTCTGAATTGAATGGAGTTATAAATCTGTGTTTTTTTTTTGTGTGGACATTTTGATTTTATTTAGAGTTTCAGCCAATATAATGAATGTTTAATGAAAAACCCATAAATCAGTTTGCTCCTGTTTGATGTCACATGCACATGCACATGCTGCATACACGCCCAACCAGGTTCGCAGTAGTCCTTCACCATCACCACTGAATCTGTTTGGGGCTTAGTTTTTGTGGTGTCTACACTGTTAAAAATTGGCCCGAGTATTTGTTTGCAAGGGGGTGTCTACTCTGCTGAGTCTCCCCACTGAAAACAGCATTAAACTGTTCCCGTTTGGAACCAGATCGACATTAATTCTAGTTTTGTTCATCTAACATAGACTTTGAGGAATAGATATGGTGTTATATATGGAGCTCTATAGACCAAACAATTCTATGGACGACATCACTTGGAATCACTCTAGAGATGAATCCTTCTCCATCTCGTCATGTTACCATGTGCTTGGCTCTCCCAAGGTTTTGTAGTTACCCCCTAAAGCTTTATGGTACTTGGCCTTTCCCATCAGGGGTGGCTTATCCTCCATGACAGCATTCTCACGAATTGTGCTCTTAAAAGAAGAAGCATTCTCCTTCCAATTCAATGCTCGCTTTGTGGTAAGAAGAAAGAAAGCTCTAATCACATCTTTTGGAGATATGATTTTATCATGGAGTGCTTCATTGGAATATGAAAAATGCCTAGCTTCTCTATGGAAGTTGATGTTCAACTTGGAGGTATAATTAATTCCTGGCAGCTTTATCAAAATGAATAGTAATAAAAAGTTATTTGCATATATCAGGTGTTTTGTTTTGATACTTTGGCAGGCAATCTGGTTGCAAAGGAATGAGCGTCTACGACACTCGGGTAAATCCATACCAAGTAAAGTGCTTTCAACGATGGTGATTCGAGAACTACGTCCAAGCATCTCGATCAAATGGCCAAAACTTCAAGACCATTTCATCCTACAGTTTGAATCTCTTTTGTAATCTATGTGGCCAAAACCTCTCGTCAGTCCTATATAATGTATAGTAATTCTCTATTGAAATAAAGTATATATTTTTTCTTCCAAAAACAACTACATCATGTGCTTCTTGAAGTTAGAGTGCGTGGGGACATCTTGAAGTAGCAGTCATGCAAACATCTAGGATTTCATGGGGTGCAAACGGATCAGATATGGTTGGACATTCAATCCGAGTCTGACATGTGGTTACTGAGTTCGTATCCTTGAAGTAAGATCTAAATGTTCATTTGGGTTGGATTTGGATTGTTTTCAAATTCATATCGATATTGTATGTTGGATCAAATTTGAATTTGGATAAAAAAACTAATCAGTTTGCAATTTTTACAATAAACAGCTTGCTTTGTTACTTTTTTTACAAGATCCGATATTACCATGTATAGTTTGGATAGAGTTTAACCTTACCTTAGCAAGTTCTTATTCATATTCAATTTTTTTTTTTTGATACCTCTTATTCATATTCAAATTGGATTCATTATATGCTTCACATTCTAGACTCGGACCTAGATTTAGCATTACCTCGATCGGCCCGAATTTGATCCCTTTTGCACCCCCTATGTGGTCAGGTCTGATATGGATGAGGTGTGACCTTGGTCAGATGAATTTTACCTGGGCCCACATGAAAGTTAGTGCAATCCTGCAAGCAACCTGTGGCCTGGGCCCGGGCCCGTGCTGGGCTTGATCAGGTCCGGCCACACAATGTATGCCCCACCATAACAGGCAAACTTTTGATCAACATGGAAATCAATTGCCTTACTCGGTAATGAAATTGACTGCAGATTAAAATTGAATGGTAATCCAACTCATCTCCCAATTTGATTACTTGCGAAAGGCATATTTTTCCCTTTTTTTTTTTTGAAAGGCAAGCTGGGGTTAGGCAGACCCCTACCAGTTATACAACTATACCATTTGGGTTTTGAACCAGCAACGTCGACCCAACACAAGGTAACGTGCACTATCTTCTCCTACCAGACAAGCGGAGCCCCCGTTTGGTAGTGAAAGGAATATCTAGTAAGCCATTTAAGTTCCCGGGTCACCCGAGTGGCAGCCGGCATCAGGAAAAGGTGCTGACCCCTTCATCCCAGTTTCTACTCCCAGTCGGTAAGGGCTTGAGTGTCGGTGACCCCACTCGGAGATTACATGCTTGGCGGGGAGTTTTATCATAAAAAAATTTAAGTGGTTTGAGTTAATTAGGTATAGATTTGGTTGTAGTTTTCTTCACATTGGGCCTCCAAATCTAATTTGCTGTATCCAAATTCCAGATCGATTACTGTAGGACTCAGGTACCAGCTTAATTTAGGACATCGCTACGAAGAAAGAAAAAAAGATTGACGTAATATAAAGGCATGATCTTTTTATTCATTTGAGATGAAATATTATAAAAAGCTTTCAAGGGAAATGTAGAAATGAAATAGTGTGGCCAATAAACATTTGATGGTGCATAATGGCTTACACAAACGAATAATAATAGTTAAAAATAAATCTTCAATGACGCATCCTGGGAGATCTCATTAGCCGAAGCTTCCTTTCTTGGGACAATATTCTTGCAAACCTTCACATTCAACAATTAAAAGAGTAAGGAATATATTGTTGAATTAATAGTGAAAATCCCAATACTATATATTAATTGCAAAATCCATCCTACCTAATGATTGCATCTTTGTTGGTGCCTTCATTTTGTACGGGTTCATAGGCACCTGTCTCCAAGTTCACACGTGAAACGGGTTTTTCCAAGAGAGCCTCACCAACCTTCACCAAGTTGTCCAGGTTTTCTTTGGTTGATATGTCAACTGAAGATGTATCGCCGCTTAAAGTGTCATCCTATATGTATACCCATACAATCAATCAAAGATTGTCAAGAAAATGAATTTCATAGATTATATAAATACACACAAAAAACGTTTGGTTCATGGATTGCAGAGTCCACAATTTGAGTGACTCAGTATATATATATATAGTAATGCATTCCTTAGGCCCCCTTTTTCGTTAGGTCTTGTTAGGTCCTTTCAAAAATCATAGTTGTAAGTTTTTTTTTCTCATGTCTTACATCGTAGATGTGATCCACAAGTTTTGTTAGTGAGAACCAGCTTTTGGATCACTAGAATCTGACCTGTATACAGGTTTTTCCGATAATCTAAAATCAATGGCTTTGAAGGTAACCAGTTTTTCTCGGCTCAAAAAAATATATGTTTTCATAAAAAAAAATATGATCTAAGACTCAATTCTCACTAAATCGATCATGTTAAACACATCTAACGGTTCATATCTATCATAAAACACTTAAAACCTATGAGGTAGAATAGGGCAGAACGATAAATAGGGCATAATATGTTCAATATATATATACTATGTGTGAGACATGATCGTATTGAATGTTTGTGCGAATTAATAAATAAGTGAAGCATATCATGTATATGAAGCATGTATCATGAGTGCACATCTTGAAATGAATGTATCATGTGCATAAATGTGAATGTGTGTTAGTGCATATCATATTTGTATATTAATTATGATGTGATATGTATTATGCATAAAAAATTGAATCATCTATGACATGTTCATGCATAGTAACACATGTGAGAGAATCATGCATAAAGCATGTTGAATTTGAATCATACATGAAAGTATGTTAGAAATGAATCATGCATGAGAACATGTGTAGAATAAATCATGACATGACAGGATCTTGCATGAAAGTAAAAATGATTATATCATATATATATGGCATCTTGTAAGATTAAGTCATGCATATGACATAGACTATTTAGTCATGCGAGAGGGCATGAATTGTTGATATCATGCATGAAGGCATGAGAGGGTTAGTCTATGAAATGATAACACTTGGCTTTGACCTATGATTTAATAATAAAGATAACCCTATACCGTGGATCCATTTGACGCATCGAAAAATCCAGGCTCTCTGAGATGGTTAGGTTCATCTCGATCTCTTATCCTCCCAGAAGAGGGAAGGGTGCTACAAACCTCATGGGAGATATTGAGTGTTTGAAGGTTGAATGCGCCTCTTGTCCTCGTCCCACGGAGGTTAGAGAACAGGTCTACCAATGAGTTCTCGGTAGTAGTACCACAGCTCTGCAGAGTTAGGGATGGATGCCCAATTTTTCATTGGCGATTATGATTTGGCATAGGTCAAGACCTAGGACCATGGGTTCGTTCTTCTAACCGCCGCATTGCAGGGTTGAATCGCTCGAGAAAAAACTAATTAAATCATATGAGGGTAAATAAAATATATAAAATAATAAATACTCTTATGATTTTTTTTTATATCTATACTCTCTTTTGTATCAGATGAGTCTAAATAAAAAAGAAAAATAATTAATTAGATTTTTTAGAATCATTGTTATCATATGCATAAGCATATAAATGTGAATATGTAGAAACTATTAAGGTTTACATGATTATTGGATATGATTTGTTATATGTGAATGAAAAAGACATGTTCATGTTGGTTATGTGATTTGACCTATTAATGCAAGCCACGGGCTTAGTTATTGCACGTGAGGTACTTATGTATGTGAGACGCAAGAAAGGTCGAATCAGGGCATGTTCCATTTATATATCTGAATGCAAAGTGCATAAATGTTCTGAGAAATGACATGTGAATTTATAATTTAGATAATACATGTCTTAGTCATTAGTTAAACATGAGCATGCTTATATTGAGAATAAAAAAAGTGAATGTTTATATTGTCATGAATTGTTGCATTTTACTTCACTTTGAAGTATGCTAGGAATTATGAATTATCATTCATTTATGTGAACACTTGTCATGGTTATGAATGATTGTAATGTTGAATGTCATAAATGAAAATGAATATGCAACTTACGCAATTATGAATGCTATGGAATGAATCATGATAAATGTGATTGAATATCATATGCATGTTTTAATGTGGATTCCCTTGACTCTCATTTTTAAAATGATAGAAATTATACTTTGATTGTACCATTACAACTTGATTTGTATTCTCTAAGTTTAGTTTTGGGTTTCTTACGGGCATGTAGTTGATGCCTTTAATATTACAGATAAAATCATGAAGGATTGAAGTGAAGTGCGAATTATTCTTTGGCTGAAGACTCCACTCTTACCTATTACGATTCCTTGATGACTCAAGCAATTTTTTAGGGTTATAAACTTATAACAATTTAACTTTTCGTCTAGATCTTTACGTTTCAAGAATTATAATATTTTGGAATGAGAGGATTTCTAAATTCTGATCTTTCATTTCTGCTATAGTTATGCTCATAGTTTGGAAACTTTAAATTCTTACGTAACTCCTCAATTATCTTAAACCTTAAATAAATTTTGTCTTTCACATTTTTTTCACATGTGAGAATCCTTAAAGTAATAACCTTAGTCAAGTTTTGTTTATGAATGATTCCGTAATAGATATAATACTGGGAGGCTAATATATACTCGCATTTGTGCTCAGATAAGCCGTCTAGTATTTGGAACGATTGGAATGTGTTCATAGACGAACTTGTTAGTATATTACTTTCGAGAAATATGTAAATTTTTATAATAAATAAAAAAATTTAAATTTTTCTCAAAAATTTAGATTTGAAAAAGTTTTAAAAAGGTTGGATTTTTTGAGGAATGTTATAATATATATATATATGTGTGTGTGTGTGTGTGTGTGTGTGTGTGTGTGTGTATCATATGATAAGTTTCTCACTCCTGGTTGCTTAAGTGGTTAAGATGGTCTTGAAGAGATGGTGGAACCCCATCTTGCCTTGGATCAATTTTACTTAGGATTATACTGGTGGCTTGTCTGATGGTGTGTTTTGTAGACTAGGACCAAGGTTATCATACTAGAAATCAGAAGCGAAAAATAATATAAAAAATAAAAGCAAGAAGTGAGGCATTTTAAAATTTATAGAAAACGAGCAACGAAGTATCAATTTTGGTTTATTTCATAAAAATTTTAACATATATAAAAATAGATATAATACAACAAATATATATATAAACATCAATAAAATGTCTATCTCCTCATTCACATTTCTCTTTTTTCAAAACAACAAATGCATTGGTCGAGAAATCCCTAAACTCCAAGAATGAGAAGTTCAATCAAAAGCAAGTAAGCGAATTTCATTCCATTTGGATCCCGTCATCGAATCCTTTTTTACCCCAATTAAATTACAAAAAAGTGTTTGAAAGGCCCTCTTACATTCAGTGAACCAGAATTCTCTCTTTCCGTTCTCCATTCCCCCTCATTAGTTTCTAATTTTCCTGCTTTGTTTAAAGACTTCGCTTCAACAAGTCGTCTTTTCCTTAGAATATTATTGTTTTGGATAGTCAATTTCCTTAGAATATTTTGCATACCTGGATTCGTAAGTACTTTTCTTCTGATTTAAGTGCTTGGAAGGTGACAGAGAGATGGAAATCGACCATGTCTTCACTTGCTTGACTGAAAGCGTCGATCAAAGGGCTGCTCCCACCGTTCACCATCCAGCCTATAACACCCCATTTTGCAGCTGATTTAGCATCGTATTTTTCTTCAGCCTTGGCTGACCCTGTTCCAAGGGAGATGACCAAAAACTTTACATAGTCTGTAGGTTTAATTGGGAAGAATTCTGGATTTTGTTGGAAGATTTCTCGAGTCACCTCACTAACTGCCACCAAAGTCTACACCAAAAAAAAACAATATTAAAAAGGTAATGAGATATATATGGGTTAAAATAACTTGAAACACTTTTATATTAAAGCAGTATTCAACTTAATTAAATGACTAAGATACTCTACAACTAACTTGAAACACTTTTATGTCAAAGGGGTGTACAACTTATTGGAATGACTAAGATAACAAAAAACAAACGCTAGTTTTTATAATATGTAGCTACTTTTCAGGGTAAGAAAACCACTTTCATATTATCAAACAATTTATATTTCTATTGTCACTTCTTAAAACCTGTGTTTGTCTTTTTCCCTCTTATAACTTCTGGAAACCTATATTTATATTGTCACTTATTGAAATTTCACAAACCATACCGGGCTCCATATATTAATGGTATCAGTTGATTCTTACCTGGATTCTAATCGGACTTTTTTTTATCACAAAACCCTGACTCTGTAGGATTTGGTACCGGTCAGATCCAGTTCAAACCTGACCCATTGACACCCTTAACCTCAACAAGCAATCCACCTTCAAAAGTAGCCCACAAAGCTCTTCTAAGAGTGGCCGGTGAATAGGGCTGGGAAATGAGAATAGCAACTCGTTGTTCAGCTCAAAATTTGGGCTCGGTTGTTTGTTTACTATACATGTCATATATATTTTATACTTGTATTATATGTATTAATTAACATATACTAATATATTATATATCAAATTTTAAAGAACACCAATAAAAAGAGCCAGCTCATGATTGGCTCATAATGAGCTTTGGGCTGGGTGTAGTCGTGATGAGCTCACAAGGCAAGCTCAAGCAGGGGTCTATACTTGACGAGCTGAACCCGATGACCCCTCAGCCTGGCTTGTTTACCAGCTATACCCACGAAGTTCACAAAGGTGAAAGGATGTCAAGGGTTCGAGTCTACTGGATGTGCATCCATACTGCAAGGTTGAAGCAGGGTGTACTCCTTGGTGGATGAGAGAGGATCAGGTCCAAAAAGACTTGGACAGAAAAAACGTTCAAGGCACCTTTGATGCCATTCATCATGAAAAATGAATGGCCACCAACACCTACCAACAGTGCTCTGTTCTGGACGATTCTCAGCTGTTAATTTATCTGTCATCGATGCCACTGATCTAGAAAACGAATGACATCAAAAAAAATTGTGCGGCCCATCTAGGTAAAATTAAAACGAACTGGTAATTACATATTGTCAATCATAATGGACGTTTCGAGTTTATTGGAATTACACTTACAGGATTTTTAGCAGCAACACCTCCATCAATAAGGTTGAAGCTTCTAAGCGTCTCTCCCTTCCCATCTTTGGTTTCAAATTGATGAGCAGGAAGGTACGTGGGGGCAGCAGACGTACTGATGCATATGTCAGATAGGAGTGCATCTTTAGCTGGCTCCTTTTGCAGCTGAGCAATATTGCAACAGAAACACCAATTCAGTACTCTAATTTGGGTTTTCATATGATCTTATACTACTCTAGTAATTAATCATTTAGGGGTGTCCTGTCTTTTCCACTGACAGTACAGGACAGGAAGCGCTGTCCTGCCCACAAGCATCCGTGAATCAAACGGACCCTTAATGATCATGACCATGTTAGTATTGATGGTAACCTGAAAGGAAGAGAAGATGGTGGGGTGAAGAAGTTTGATGTCGAAGGTTGGGATGACCACATTTGTTAGGGTTTGGTGCAATTTGGTGTCGCCAAGCTTGCTTCTAACGAGCTGGTGAATATATTTTCCATCATATTTGGGTCCAAGCAATGCACTCATCAGCTTCTTGGCGTTGCTGAATGGACCACTGCATTTCCTCACAGATAAACAAACAAAAATTACAGAAGCCATTACCAACTGATGTGAAAGACGTGAAAGGTAGACCACAGATGTGTGAAGTATTTTTTGTTGAGCCTTACGTCCCAGGTTCGACTACCGGGTGTAAGGGTGCCTTTCAATGGTGGGCTCAATAAGAGCTTGGGTGTCGTGACCCTACCCGGAGATTACCCGCTTCTGCAGGAAATTAACTTAGTCATCAGAAAAAAAAAATTTACCTAGTCTGGGGGAAGATCTTGGGGCAGTTCTCTTGATAGAATGGGACGATATCTTTAGCCGCATAGAGGGGTCGATTGTCCGCCCCTGGTGCAGTAAGCATGGCAGCCACTAGACCACCTGTGCTCGTTCCAGCTACGACATCGAAGTAATCAGCGATCCTCACCTCCTTCCCATCCAATTCCTACTCACAAAAGTATTAGATTGAGTACATATTATTCTTCCAAAGAAAAAGAGAATAATTTCATCAATCAGATCTATTAGACAGAAACATGCGAAGTTCCGTACTGATGAATGCACAAGGACAAACTGATTAACAAGGAAAAAGGAAACGGCGTAAGCTTGGGTTTAGTTAGTATTTTTATGATGAGGAACCCTCGCCCCTTAACAAGCCATTCCACATACGATGTTACCAAAAAATCGATTTTTACAGGGACAGCTTTTGCTCCAGTAAAAGTCTTTCATGCGCCAGTAAAAGCCCTGCCGGTAAACGTTTTACTGGCGCAATTTTTATTCGCCAAAATTCTTTTCACTGGCGCAAATATTGCGCCAGTAACACCTTTTCATAGCCCACCAGTTAAAGGTACCAACACACCAAGTGGGAATGGAACCTAAGACCAAGGGGTCAGCACCTTCCCCAGGCCCGCTGCCACTCAGGCAATCCGGGCAAGTGTGGCATAAGCTTGATTATACTAGATGGGTAATAAGCTCATACTGATAACTATAGAAATAGAACAAGTGCGGTGGAGAAGGAAATATATTTTTTTACTTGTAGTTGGGATTCGAGGAAGCTTAGAATGGTCCCTGGAATGATCCCTCTGACTCCACCTCCATCTATGCTTAGAATAGTGATCAAATTACCATAAGTTGGTGGCTGGATTTGAGGCACGGTTGATGCTGCTGCCATGTCTCTCTGCTCAAGAGGGCGTTCTAGAGAGAGAATGGGTTTAAAGATTCGATAGTAGAGTATCGAAGACCTTATGTTGAGAAAGGAGAATAGGTTCTGAGAATTGTATTAGAACTATGGCAGGCTTTGTGCCTTTGTGTGGAAAGTGATGGTTTGTACACAAAGAATATTAT
Source organism: Nuphar pumila (assembly GCF_984573655.1). Classification (NCBI taxonomy): domain Eukaryota; kingdom Viridiplantae; phylum Streptophyta; class Magnoliopsida; order Nymphaeales; family Nymphaeaceae; genus Nuphar; species Nuphar pumila. The sequence goes on along the minus strand of NC_143252.1, from coordinate 135,702,489 downwards.
AGAATTTATAGATCGCGAAGATGGGAGATCGCTTGACCACGAAAAAAGGGGGCATTTTCAATTCAAGCATGCGTGGCTTAGTCCAAGTTCCTTGCTTCAATTTTATTCACACCCCAACTTGTAGCTAAAGAACAAATCGTCATCTTTGGAAACTTATATCCCTTATTGCTCTCCTCCTACTCATAATTTCCTAACGACAAAAAAAAAGTTAATTTTCTATTTTTGTGATTATAGAGGAACATCGTTACTAGTTCTAATAAAGCCTAATTGCTTAAATGGATCCCGTCAACTTTTGAATGGACCTGTTCAAGTCCCCGTAAGAAACACCCTCTTATGGGGTGAAGGACGCGCTTAAATGTCCAAGCCCCCTCTTGCTCACCAAGAAATACACCCTACAACTATAGGGTGAAGGATGCGCACTGCAAGTTTCGAATTTGTGATGTCCCATCAACTTGGTGACATTAGGAGGATGAACCAGGGGTGTCAGCAGGTTGAATCTTGTTCGGATTTAGGTGGGACCAAACCCAGATATGATTTATGGTGCTTGTACTGGGTCCCATTTTGGGTCCAATAATCAAGCCTACTATAAGAGAAACCATACCCGGGTCTTATAAGGATTACATGAACCAGACCCAGATATATATTATGGATCTTAATTGAAACGCGGATCGGGCCCGGCCCTCATAAAATTTCACAAACCATACCCAGATTCATATAGTAATCGGACCCTTTGAGTCCGACCAGAATTCTAATCGGACCTCCTTCTTTATCACCAAATTCCCCGGCTCCTGTGTCAATGGCCATTGACACACCTATAAAAAAGAAAAGAATTTGCATGTAATAAATTCTAAAGTTCCTAGGCTTTGTTGAACAATGACGATCATGGATAACTTTAACAAACCTACGAAGTCACCGATAACTCAACTTGTAATTTTGTACACGTCCTTCAATCCATTTGCCTCTCTTTTACATATGTATTAATTTTATTTTATTTAAAAAATAAATATAAATTATATTAATTATTGTGTGCTATGTCTCTCTATTTTAAACTCTATATGCATAATTTATGATACTTTTAGTCTAGATAATATTTGATATCCTCATGGGTAAGGAACCCTCTAATTGAAACTCATAAGGAAAGTTGTTTTGATCAAATCTAACCTTATAGATGAGGCCGATTTAGATATGAGAGGATCAGGTCCAAGTGACCTTAGACAGAAATACATCCAAGTCCCTTGCATGCCGTTGATCACTAAGATGAAGGGCAGCCAGAAATCCATCAAGCAAAAGGGCACTTGGACAAGTTTTGCAACCTTTGACATCGTTCGACTAGATGATGAACGACACTGAAAAGTTTTGTGGGACCCATCTAGACAGAGACCTATCATTTGTGGGTTTTGGGGTGTCACTGATCTTGGAGATGAACGACATCCAAGTCACCTTTGAGTTGGACACTTTTTTGTCCAAGATCCAAACCTTTGGATCTGATCCTCTCTTTCTTAATATGTAGATGCTATTATCTTTTTTTTTTAAATGAAAATTAAGTATTATTGATTAAGCAGATAAACCACAAAAAATGTATAAATTGGGTGTGATGAGATATCACTCATTATACTCAGATAACAGGTAGTCCAAACAAAGCAGAACTATAACAAACGTAAAGCTGTAAAAACAGAGATTAAACTGGAGAAATCAGCGACCCCGAATGGTCAAAATGAAGGGGTAGTAGATCTGCCAAGCCGAAACACAAGCAATATGACAACGGAAACCGGCCGGCTAGTGCCCTGCCATTGTTCATATAAGAGAAGACCAGACCAGGCCAATCGAGAAACATATTCCATTCTCCCAATATAGGACTAATGTTAGTGTGCAGAGTATCTCTTGACTAACCTTCCATTTCCCTGGTGTTCTTTCATACGAGAGAGAGAGAGAGAGAGAGAGAGAGAGATCTGGGAGAGTGAAGCTGTTCTCGCTGACCTTATCTGATCTCTACTGAAATGACTTTTCTTTCTTTCTTTTTCTGTAACAGAAAACAATAAATCTTCCTATTCTTTTAATAAAATTCTTCCAGTTCTGTTACAGACAATAATAACCCAATTAAACGCCAGAAAAGGAAGCCAAAAGACACATGTTACTCACTGGCGATTTCTTGGGCACATGTTACTCATGGGAGTTTCTTATCCCTCCTGAGGGCTTTACATTGTAAGGAAAAGGTATGCAAGAAACGATATCTAAACCTTTTTTTATTGGCAAGTTGGGGTTAGGCAAATCCCTACCAGTACAAGATCCTTTTAAACAAGGTTTACAAGGATGCCAAGGCGGTCCAGAAACAGAACTGTTTTCTGAAAAATTTATGGGTCAGGGTTGCAGCCTGTCATTTTTTTAGAACAGGCTTTTGAACTTTCTGAAATTACATAAAAACTATTGGTCTTTTCTATTTAACTCTGAAAATTCCTGAATTACGGTTTCAGGGTTTTTGTTTGACAATTACAATTATAATGAATCAATGAATTAGGTATATTCGACATTGGTAGGAGTGCATCCATATTTTTGTTTCATGAATATCATATTTTCTAGGGGTTTCTAATGATATAAAATGTAATTCATATTTTGGCATTTAAAATTTTTAAGGTTTTAACCCTAATTAGTGAAGGACCAGAAAATCTCACCAGCTATGAGTCAGGTATATAGAATCAATAGGGGATGTTTGGATACAATATTGAATTCGCAATTATGTGTTTGTTGTTGGTTTTGTTGTCGAAAGGGCCTTCTTTTGTCTATATGCCGTGAGGTTCGATGTACTGTGTATCTGTATTTGTAGAAGCTCCAAATTTCATATTTATCCCAGTTGTTGATTCAATTTATGCATGATAAAAGGAAGCGTTGGAATGGGCTTAACTCCTAAACATTTAGACAATAAAAATGAAGGGCTTTATTGAGACAATTATGAATTCTACAGAGTTTTGGTTCCTTGGGCTTCAAACTAATGACATCCTGTCAGTTTGGTGGCATTCACAGGTTTTTTCTTTCTAAAGGCAAGGCAAGGCAAGGTGAGGTGAGGTGAGGTTAGGCAGATCCCCCCAGTTATTATTCAACGTACCATTGGGTTTGGAACCTGCAACGCCCCACCACAAGGAGACTTACACTGACAGCCCCCTTCGGCCAAAATGAGTGGATCCCTTGCTGGTGTAAAAGAAACCCAAAGATTAGATTCCAAGCAACACATTGACCTGATATTAGCCACAGCTGGAAATACGGAAGGAAGATTTTGCCAGACTGGATTTATAAGTTATGAGTCGATGTCAAAGGCAAAGCCTTTGATCTGATTGGGGACTGAGATTGAACTTTGATATTATTAAACTCTTACCTTCGAGGGCATCTAATTAGAGTCCTACTGTTGCTTACACGAATCTCTTTGCGTATGTAGAGAACTAAGATGGTATGATGTAGTTAGGTGTAACATGTGCATTAGGTGGCCTTCCCTAAACTAGCAACAATGCTTGGTTAAGAATGATAAGCAGTGAAGAGATTAAGGCATACGCTACTGCTAACAGAATAATAGCTAAAATAATGGTCTAAATAGGGATGATGACAAGAACATGCTTTATCTAGAAAAAATATCATAGTTGGAAGCTTCATGTGCTCAATCTGACCCTAAAAATATATATGCAGTATGGCTCATTATCAGGAAATGTACTTTGGATGGAATTATTGCTCCAACTTGAAAACCTGATTTTTTTCAATTATGAAATTTTGGTCATTGTGACCCTTCGTTTTTTAGGCTCCAAAAACCCTGCTCCATACAGAACATGCGTTTATACTCTGAATACATGATATGCATCAGGGGGTGGCAATCGGGTCGGGTTGGCGGGTCGACACTATGGGTTGGTGGGTCGGCATACCTCAACATGAACATGACCCGTTTATTAAATGGGTCGGCTGTGGCAAACACGAACCCGACACATTTATCAAACGGGTAACCCAACACAACATGGTTAACCCGTTTAATAAACGGGTCGGGTCGGGTAAACGGGTTGATGGGCTGTCGGGTCGGTTTCTGGTAAGCGGGTAAACGGGTTGGCGGGTGGGTCAGGGTCGGGTAAACGGGTTGGCGGATCGGGTCGGGTCGGGTTCGGGTAAATGGGTAAACGGGTCGATGAGCCACTACTGGGCAGTGCTCCAGTCTCTGCCATCCATCTTCGTCGAGAAAGCCGACCGGCTCCACCAGATCGTCACCATCGTCTCTGAGGCCGCGAAGCAGTCGCTAAAGAAGAAGGGGCTCAACTTCCCACTCAAATGGAAGCTCGAGTACATGCGCGCCAAATGGCTCTCCCCCTACGAGCGAATGAAGCCGAGCCAGGGCGAAGAGGAGAAGAAGGCCGCCACCACCATCGTCGTGAAACCCTCCAACCTCTCTACCACCAGATTTTTCGACGAGTTCGAGTTGCGCTTTAGCGACAATCTCGGCCAGGGAAAGGACGCCACCGGTGCTGGTGGTCAGATGAGGATGGTGGTGACGGAGTGGACACCGCCGATGATCAAGCCGAAGAGTGCCCACAAGGAAGGCAAGATCGTTGCCAGATTAGCCTCTGTTCTCTGAGAGAAACCCTAAATCTCCAATTAAGTATTCAAAAGAAAAAAAGACCCAAAGGTAAATGGGTTGGCAGGTCAGGTTCGGGTAATCAGGTTGACCCACCCGCCTAACCCGTTTATTAAAGGGGATCAGACCGGTTGGCGGGTTGGCATACCCCTAACACAAACCTGACCCGTTTAATAAATGGTTTAGGTGAGTGGACCCGTTTATGACACAAACCCGTTTAAGCTGAACCCGAACCCGCCTAAGAAGCGGGTTGGCGGGTCGTGTCAGAAATTGCCACCCCTGTCATATAAAGAGTAATTACATATTGGCATGTTATGTAGGCAAAATTTATATTTAACCCCTTCATTTTTTTAAGAGGAATACCTACCTTTTCCTAAATTGCTCCGACAACCCGTGTCACTTTTGCCCTCCAAATTTACTTATCTAACTGCAACCCCAAAGATGAAGAACTTCAAACATGGCATGTAAATATTAAAACAAAAGACAGGTTAAAAGTGCCATTTTAAAGAATTAATCAGAGCTAACTGGCTTTTAAAGTAATTCAGTCTGTCATCTGAGCAATTTGTTGGCAACAATTGTGAATCGGCCCCAAATTGATTCTATAAGAGGGCACTCGGCCAACTCATAGAATCGGAGCCGATTCGACCCTGATTCACCTCGGATCAGGTTGAATCGGCCTTTATTTTAACATTTTAATTTTTAATGATTTTTCAATTAAAAAGGTAAAAGTTTCTAATTCAGCTCATTCGGTTCAAGTCTAGTCAGCTGATTCGCTGAATCAGGTCTGAAACTGATATTGACAACATTGGTTGAAAAGTTAGGCATTTATCTTTTAAGTAATTAAAAAGTGAGGTAGTTAAACATAAATTTGCCATAAGTAAGCCAGGTGCTCTAGCTACATGTAAATTATTCTTGATGAATACATAATTAACAACAGAATTCGGATCAGGTGCAATCACATTGCCCAAAATTAATTAGTGTGCCACTCACGCTAAGTACCCACCATCAAATACGGTTTGTGAAACATGGGGCCCAACAACAGAAGGTAGGCGCTCAGGAATAGCAGCACGTTGATTTTGTGCAATGTGATGGCACCTCATGACTTATGTTCAGTCGCACCTTGCACACCAAGCATGTAGGGATGGCAATGGACCGGGGCTGGGGCAGGGGACAAGGTCTCCACCCCCGCCCTGTTTCATGTCCTCCATCCCCAGTCCAAACGGGGGCGGGGTCCCAATTCCCCTCGGTTTAATGTCATCCTTTAGAAGGATTGGGGATGGGATGGGGCGGGGCAAGGCAGGGATCGAGACGGGGATGGGGCGAGGCGGGGGAAAGCATAAGTCCATCCACGCTTCCATTCCCTCACGGGGATGGATTTTAACCTTCATCCGTGCCTCCATCCCCGTTTCATGCCCTTCATCCCCAGTCCAAACAGGGTGAGGCGGGGCGGGGCTCCGCTTTCCCCCGGTCGACTGCCATCCCTACAAGCATGCGGTTGTTCACCAAGATGAAGGGCAGCCAGAAATACATCAAACAAAGGGCACTTGGACAAATATGAGCCATCCATTTTGCAACCTTTGACTTCAACTAGATGATGGACACTGTAAAGTTTTGTGGAACCCATCTAGAGGGAGACATCATTTGTGGGTTTTGGGGTGCCATTGATCTTGGCGATGAACGACATCCAAGGCACCTTTGAGTTGGACACTTTTCTGTCCAAGATCCAAACCTTAATTAGGATCTGATCATCTCTTTTTTAAGGTTCAGGTGTTCTTATCTCAACATATGATGGTCTTGACTAACTCATATTTTTGTTACTCTTATGTCTCTCGTGAACTAACTTCCATACATTCACCTTCCATTTGCTTGGCTTACTTTCATACGAGAGAGAGAGAGAGAGGGTGCTCGTGCTGACCTTATCTGATCTGCTCATCGATACTACCAAAATGACTTTTCTTACTTTCTTTCTTTTTTTATAAAAGAAAACAATTTTTTTTTTGTTTTTTTGAAAGGCGGTTAGGCAGACTCCTTCTAGTTATACAAGCACACCTTTCAACGTCCCAACACAAGGTGACGTTCACCAGCTGCTCCTGCCAGAGAGAAGCGGAGCCCCAAGAAAACAATAATTAATTCTACCTATTCTTTATAATAAAATTCTTCCAGTTCTGTTACAGAGAATAATAACACTCAAACGCCATACACTACAAAGGGAAGCAAAAAAAGGCACATGCTTGCTTGCTTGCTTGCTTGCTTGCTGGCGGTTTCTTATCCCCTCATGGCACATGTTACTTTCTTATCCTTCCTGATGGCTATACCCCAAACAAGGAATTGTGAGGAAATAGTATTCAAGAAGCAATATCTAAATCTTTTTTTTATTGTCTAGTTGGGGTTCCAGTAGAAGATCCTTTTAAGGATGCCACGGTGGTCCAGAGTTGCAGTTTGTTATTTTTTTCTGAAACAAGCTTTTGAACTTTTTGTAATTACATAAAACCACCTGGTCTTTTTCACGGTGGTCTAGAGTCGCAGTCTTATTGTTTATGCCCATAATTACGACTGCAACTCTGTTCTCTGAAAATTTTATGGAACAGAGTTGCAGTCTGTTGTTTTTCCTAAAACAAGCCTTTGAACTTTTTGTAATTACATAAAAGCACCTGGTCTTTTCTTTTTAACTCGAAATTGACTCTCTGAAAATTTGTAGTTAGGTGCTTATGTAGATAGGAAACATGAGTCATCTAAGATTGGGTCATTTGTAATGGATATTAGATCCAAGTAATTTATCATATCTCATCAATTATGATAGTGTAGGATTAAGATCTGCTTTCCTAGTAATTAGGTGCTTATGTAGATAGGAAACATGAGTCATCTAAGATTGTGATATCTTATCTATATGTGCAAGCTATTAGACACAAGAGTTGAGTTGGACTTCAGAATTTATTATTTTTATTTTATTCAATTATTTACTGTTTCAAGTTACTTTTGTGCAATTTTTGTTACATAAACTCGTAGCTGGTTAGATTTTCTCATAAAATCGGGCAACGGATTTACATCATGGACTTAAAACTTCAACACACTCTTCTGGATGGAAGTGCAACGCCTCAGCTTAAATAATTTCCTGATGTTTGGATATTTGGGGGTTTGCGTAGACTTTGATTCATTTCTAAGACGCTTCTTTTGCTTGTTTGCAGTCTTTGTTATTGCATTCTAAACCGAAATCAACAGCAGGAACACCAGCATATATTGCACCAGAGGTACTTTCTCGAAAGGAATATGATGGAAAGGTATTTGTTTTTCATAGAAATATATATCTTCTGTGGTTTTTATCCCCAAGTTGTTTGTTCCACTGGATATATTCTTGTTATTGCTTTAACTCATATTCCCCAAAAAGCTGATCTTGCTCTGCCTTACTGATAAAAAAAAGACTGTTGTAGCTACAGGGAAACTGAATTCAGCGCTCTATTTGAGATAAAACAGAGACTTAAAGAAGTTACCAAATACATTGATCGAAGGGGAGGAAAAAACTTTGGCGATGAGGATAAGAATCATCCTCAGCAGAGCGTTGAAGAGATAATGAAGATTATAAAAGAAGCTCCATCTACTGTAACCAATCCTATGTCTACCTTTTTTCATGTGCTTAATGGGATGATTGCTCGTCCCCAAGGCAGTGTAGTGCCCAAGTTACTATCCTTTCTTTAAATAAAATTTTTATTTTCATTAAAAAAAGTCCAAGTCCAAATCCAATCCTTGATACCAAAATCCACTTAAGTTGGATCCAAGCCGATCTGATAGTTCAACGTCTTTTGAATTGAACCTGCTGTCCAATCAGACGGAAACCTGCATGAACCTTTGTTCAAATTACTATTTTACTGTTACTCTCCTGTTTCTTTTTCGCAGCTCTGGAGAAAGAATAACCATCACCAGCTGCAGTGGCCTTAATGATAAGTAAAAGAGCCAACCAATGTCCTAAAGTGGCTAAAGTTGAAGGTGTTTTCAGGATGATTGTGGCTTTGCATCAAATACGTTATGGACCAATCTTGAAAAAGCTCGGATTTTTATTTGTACATAAAATATTACACCAAGCTTTCAAAGAAACTAAACGAAGGAAATGAAATATATATGGTCAATAAAAAATTAATATTACACAATGGCATACACAAAGGAATAATAGTACAAAATAAATCTTCAAACATGCGTCCTGGGGGATCTCAGTTGCCGAAGCTTCCTTTCTTCGGACAATAATTTTGCTAACCTTCAAATTTCAACAATTAAAAGAGTAAGATATTGTTTTCATTTAAAAAAAAAAAAGCAAGACATTGTTTAATGAATAGTATAAAATTTCGAGGTACGTAGGATCAGGTGCAACCACATCGCACAAATGTAATGTGCTGCTGCACCTGATCACCCTCCATCTTCTATTGTACAACCTGTCAGAGTGGGGCTCAACAGCAGATGGATGGTGATCAGGTGCAGCTGCACATTGCATTTGTGCAACTTGATTGCACCTGATACCAAGACTAAAATATCCATACTATAGGACAATCGCCGAACCATCTTACCTGATAAGTGCATCTTTGTTGGTGCCCTCGTTCTGTGCTGGTTCGTAGGCACCTGTCTCCAAGTTCACTCGTGAAACGGGGTTTTCCAAGAGAGCCTCACCAGCCTTCACCAAGTTGTCTAGGTTTTTCTTGGTTGATATGTCGACTGAAGATGTATCCCCACTTAAAGTGTCATCCTATATATATTTATAAACAAGTATATTCTCAAAGTTAAAGGTGATCGATAAAATGAACATCACAGTCTACTTCTCAAGACCCTTATGCCCGCGCACACACACATACACAAGTGCGAAGATTGGTCCATGGATTGCCTAGGCGTAGTCAATAATTTGTACAAGTGTTTTTGTTCCATCATCTGCATATTCAGATGTACAATGGCAAGAAACCATATTCAGAATTTTTTTTCTATTTTTAGTTTAAAATATTTCTTACGTTTGATTGTTGGATGCTGGTCTAGAGTACGTTTGACACCTGATGAAACTTGAAGTTACATGTATATAGACTCCAGAATCTAGTAGTCCTTACACGCATTGTTACAAATCCTTTCCTTGGGAAAAATCATTCGATATCTTAAAATTACTGATCTATCTAAGAAAATCTTTGACATTTATGAAAATAGATAAAACATACAAATATCCATAAAGACAACAATAAAGATATAAAAATCACAAAAGTTTTGCAGAAAAATATTATCACCTTAATATCTCATTAAAATGCAATATTTCAAAGTAGGTGATATTTTAAAAATATCATGTTCTTTCATCAACATATCAGCTTTTGAAAATGTCATGATAAAAATGATATTTTCCAAGTATCGATGACACCTGCAACGTAGCTTCCATTTCTTATGCTATATATTTAAAATTCCATGTTCGGCAACGTTCTTTTTCATGAGAATATTTAGCATACCTGGATTCGCAAATAATTTTCTTGAGATTGAAGTGCTTGGAAGACAACAGAGAGATGGAAATCGACCATGTCCCCGCTTGATTGAGTGAAGGCATCGATCAAGGGGCTGCTCCCACCATTCAACAGCCAGCCCATAACACCCCATTTTGCAGCTGATGTAGCACTGTATTTTTCTTCTGCCTTGGCTGATCCTGTTCCAAGGGAGATGACCAAAAACTTTCCGTAGTCTTTAGGTTTAACCGGGAAGAAAGCAGCAGTTTCTTGGAAGATCTCTCGAGACACTTCACTGATCGCCACCAAAGTCTATGAAAAAATAAATAATAATTAGTTAACTGTGCTGCATGCATGACATACTAATAAAAAACAACTTTAAGCACTTTCAAAAAAAAAAACTTTAAGCCCTTTACGTTAAAGTGAGCTGCATTTAACTTATTGAAGATTACCTAAGAACCAGTGGTAACATGTAGTTACTTTTTATGGTAAAAACTTCGCTTTCACTTTTGGAACCAAAATTTTGGTGGTATGTTTTAGGGTTTTTTGTAAATTGGTCCCTGCAGCCATATATTCTATTTGTAGAATCAGCCCCTGCCTTTTAATCAACCCTTGCAAATCAGTCCTTAAGGTTAACAGCTGTTAGCTTTCTTATCGTAAGTGTTGAAGGGTAGACAGTAACTGTTAAAGGGCGGACAAAATAATGGTTTTGCCCTTGAAAGAGGACCAAAATTTGTAAAATATGAATGAGATAGGGACTAATTTGTAAAAAGTTAATACCCTAAACAACTATTTGATGAAGAGCATTTTAGTTATCAGTTATTTAACCATCGATGGTCAAACTAAACCAATTTGTAATAACAGTGAGGCCTGGTTTTCTTTTGAAATTATAACTCGAAGAAATGGCTGTGTTGGCTCATGTCGTGCCGGCAACTTAAAACTCCGAGGCCAAGACCCCTACCCCCGGGGGCCTATGCTATGCACTGGCTTGCACAGAGAGGTGACGGCCATGAGAATCGAACCTTGACTGCCTGTCTAGCAGCCAAGGCCCTACCCCATTATGCCAACCCCCTTGGGTGGGTGAGGCCTATTTTGCAAATTGGCTATAAGATGGGGATAATTTGCAAAAACCTGTAGTTTTTAAAATGTATTTGACTTTTTTCTGTTTCCCCTAAAATGAAAGATGTAATCTATTCTCAAAGTAATCACATATTTTCAATAATAATGCAAAACTTACGGGATTATTAGCAGCAACACCTCCGTCAATAAGGTTGAAGCTTCTAAGCATCACTCCCTTTTCATCTATGGTTTCCAAATGGTGAGCGGGAAGGTACGTGGGGGCAGCAGATGTACTGATGCATATGTCAGACAGGAGTGCATCTATCTCAGGGTCCTTTTTCAGCTGAGGAAAATAGCAAAAGAATCACCAATTCAATCCTTCAATGCGGCCTTAAAGGGGTTTGCCATATAGTGTGATGCAGCCTAGGCTGCTAGTCAGGCGGTCTAAGTTCAAATCACAAAGGGGTCACCGCTTGCGCAAGCCTAAGCCTGGGGCCAAGGGGTAAGCCCAAGGACAGTGACCGCAGGTACAGCAGGCAGAGCCAGTGCTGCTAGTTTTTTTCTCCTTGGGTCGGTTTCTCCGTGTAAATATAAAAAAAAAAAAAACCAGTCAATGCCATTTAACATATGATCATCTTATGCTGCATCTAGTAATTTTTTTATGCTGAATCTTATAGACTTATACTCTAGCGATTCATCATATAAAGATTGTGTTCATGGTGATAATGTTGGTCACCTGATAAGAGGAGAAGATGGTGGGTTGAAGGAGTTTGATGTCGAAGGTTGGGATGACCACATTTGTTAGAGTTTGGTGCAATTTGGTATCACCAAGCTTGTTTCTGACGAGCTGGTGAAGATATTTTCCATCATATTTTGGTCCAGTCATTGCACCTATCAACTTCTTGACCTTGCTTAAGAGGCCGCTGCATTCCCTCACCAACCAAACAAACAAAATTACACTTCCCATTACAAACTGGGGTGAAGCATATCAATGTTAAGTATTATTTGATATATTACTTACCTAGATTGAGGGAAGATCATAGGGATGTTTTCAAGATAGAATGGGACGATATCTTTAGCTGCATAGAGAGGTCGGTTGTCTGCACCAGGTGCAGTAAGCATGGCGGTTACCAGACCACCAGTGCTTGTTCCCGCCACGACATCGAAGTAATCGGCGATCCTCACGTCCTTCCCATCCAGTTCCTATATATATTCATAGGAAAATGAACAATTATTTTTTGGAAAGAAAAGAAAATGCACGATTACTAATAACTCTATATTTTCTTTAAAAAAAAAAAGAATAGATTTTTTATTCAGATTAACTAAGATCAGAAAATCCTTTTGGCTAGACAACTTCAGACCCGGGGTAAGAAGTGGATGTTTGCTTGGAGATGCTGGCTACTTGTAGGTTGGCGAGCATGCTGTCTGGAAAGGTGAAATAGGATATTCAGGGGAGAAAGGTATCCCAGGAGACGGTTCTTGCGAAAATACGCGGTGAATTCAGGGAACGAGTAAAGCTCAAATGGCCAAATTTGGACACTAGGTGGCTGGGTTCAGCTAGGCCGGGAAATTCTTAATATCTTATCTTCTTGTTCTATGCCCTCTTATGCTTTGTTTTCACAGGAGTCATATCTCAACGCTTCCTGCCATGATCTAATCCTTCCTATCTCTTTTATAATAATAAATTTTCTTGTCTCTCAAAAAAACTAGACTAGAAAATGCAAAATGAATATGGATAAAAATAGTTGCATGCAAATCTCATTACTGGGAAAATATCAGTAGGAAAACACCTATTATAAAGAGCGTGTTTTTCTTAAAAAACCTCAGAAAGATATTGGCATACATAAAATACAAAAAACATACAAGTTTATCTATATATATATATATATATATATATATATATATATATATATATATATAGAGAGAGAGAGAGAGAGAGAGAGAAGGGTGTATCACCGAACACCCTTCTCTGTCAATTCAAATCAGACGTGTCTGCCGCGCGCTCTGATCTCATGCACGATCACGACACACTAAAAATGAGAGAAAAGGGTTGCTAAATATCCTCAAGGCTTTAGCCGCAGTAACTGACGGACGCTAAAGCGCCTTTGTTCGAGGGTAGCGTTGTTTGATGGTTTATATATATACTAGGCGTTTTTCGATCGTATCATAGGAAAAGTGCAATGTTTGCAAAATAGGCAATATTTGAAAAAAATGCTGTTTTAATTTTTGTATAACATTACCATAAGAGAATTGCAATATTTAAAAAAAATCAAAGATAATTGTGACTATGTTGATAAATACACGAGGAAGGCAATGAGCATATACGCAATCAGCTGAGAGAGAGAGAGAGAGAGAGAGCATATTTATACTACTATGAATAAGCCCATACAGGTATATAATGAAGTAAGCCACGTGGTGGAAAAGAAAGAGGATATATATTTATATTACTTGAAGTTGTGATTCAAGGAAGCTTAGGATGGTCCCTGGAATGATCCCCCTGACTCCACCTCCATCTATGCTTAGAATGGTGACCAAATTACCATTACTTGTTGGCTCCATGTCTATCTCTGCTCAAAAGGAAAGAGAGAGAGAGAGAGAGAGAGAGATGGTGTGGATTTAAAGCCTCAAACAACAGAGTATGCAGGAACTTGTAACGAGTAAGGGGAATAAGTTTCGTAATAAAACTGTGTAGCTAGCTAGGCTTTGCGTGGGAAGTGGTGTGTTATAAAGAAGCATCTACATTATAGTATTTATAGAGCTGGAAGATGGGAGGACCCTTTCTCCCTTGACCACGGAAATTAAAGGAGAGCGTTTGGGTGACTCGGTGAAACACTGAAACTTGCGTAGTTGGGTCATCATCATGAGGACATGTTCAATTCAAAGCATGGGTCTTGGCAGGTGCGGTTTCTTCAGTCACGCGTTGGGCTCCGTCAAGTTCCCACCCTTATTCCACTCCCCTTATGGACGAATGCTCTGCTTTGCAATCTTCTTATCCGTGATTGCACTCCCCAATTCTCATGATTTCTTACCCACCAAAAAGGTTTAATATGACTTTAACTTTTGTGGTCACATTAATGCTTCTAAATCTGCAAGGATGTCCATTAGCTTTCGCCGACCTGTTCAAAGGCCTTGAATTCCCTCTAGAAAGAACGGTTAATTGTCCTTTCCCCCAAATAAGAAGTTGGGAGTCATTGCGTCCAAGAATCACTCTTTTGCTGGAGTGCAGATTGAGTGATCCAGGTGTTTGGGCACAACGCCTAGGGCGTAGCGTAGGGGATGTTAATGGGTCGGGTTTGATTCGGATCTTACTCGTATTAAACCCTATAGGGTCAGAGTTTGGTGATAAACAAGGAGGTCCGATTAGAATTTGGGTGAGACTCAAAGGGTCGGACTAATATATGGAGTTGGGTATGGTTTGTGAAACTTCATACCCGACTAGGGACCGACCTGAGCTCGAATTAAGATATGTAAGTTTTTAATATAAAAAATATTATTTTATCTGTTATAGTCCCGGTCTGGTTCATGTAATGGCTATAGGATCCGAGTATGGTTTTCCTTATGGTAGGTCCAATTGGACCCAGGTCTGGACCCGATATTAGCATCTCAAATCTGGTTTGAGTTTGGCCCCACCTGAGTCTGAACCAAACTCAACCCTTTGGCACCCTTACTTTGGGGTGGCTATTGGGCAGGCCGGCCCTGTCCCATTAGCTTCCGATAAGGGTCTGACAGGCCCGATCCGTATCTTTGCACTAGCTCGGTCCGACTTAGTTATATATACTTGAGCTCGGGATGAAACATTTGGGCCCGACCCAGTTAACAGGCTGGAGCTGTTGGGCCCTGTGTAAATTTCACACTGGCCCGACCTGGTTTGAATCAGACCTGGGCTGCATTTTGCAGCCTGAATCCAACCCGTTACAGGCCAGCTACCTCGCAACCCCTCAAGCATCGAGTTCGATGGCCACCGTTAGTAGTGCCCGCCTCCCTCCATGCAAAATTTGAGAAATTTATTCAACGTTACAACTTGTATTGCCTAGCGAGATTTATCTAACCTTCACAAGTTTGAAATGCAGCACAATAAGCAGTAAATTTTTTGATGATAACAATATTAAAAATTATGATGTAAGTTTTATGAAAACTCTTTTTAAAACAATATTTTTAATGAAAATCCAGTGAAAGCCAGACACCAAAAATATAAAAACCGGCTCACACGAGTGGTGGAGTCTGGGTCGATCTCAGGGAACGAGAAATACTCGTATTCAAACACACAACTATGCTACTCTTTATTGCCAAAATAAAGAAAAAAAATTAAATAAATAAATGAATAACTAAAGAGTATTGCTCTACGCAGAGTGCTTAAATGACTAAAAGAATAGAACGGCCTTATTACAACCCCCAATGAATTGAATTAAATAAAATAAAATCCATACAAGTGTTCAATGTTAGCAATATCTAGACCCAACCAGAATATGAATCAAAAGACCTGACCCATTTAGAACCAACCCGCTTTTACCTGAATCTGGTAATTCATATGGGTCCACAATTCATAAACACCCAAACCTGCTCCTATCTTTGAATCAAATTGGGTCGCCTCAGTCTAATCATTAGAGCCAATTAGAAAACAAGTCTACGTAAGATCCAAACCATTTGGACTGACCCGATTTGTACTTGAGTCCGTTAACACATATGGGTCTTCAAATGTACACATATTCATACCTAAATCCGAACTCAAATCAAATGGGTTGGGTTCGGTTCCAATTTTTAAACACAATTAAGAAACGGGTTTGGCAAGATATGTACCAAACCTTACCTAGTTACACCTCTGGTGCAGTGTGTCTGGCTGTGGGATGCATGTCTGAGTGTCAAGGTTCATTAATGGCATAAAAGCAAGCTATGACAAATGAATTTTTTTATAGACAAGGAAGAGACTGTCATTTTTCTGTTATAAGAAGTACAATTGGTTGTCTCATAATTACCATGAAGTGAAATGGATATGGGAGCATGCATGAAGCGAAACGGGAGAAGCGAGGATTAAAAGTAGTATGAAGCGGGAAGCAGGAGTAGTTTTAGAAGAGATTGTGGAAGCGTGTGAAGAAAACAAGTGGAGAGCGAGAGAAGCGAAAAAAAAATAGATAATAACATAAAAAATTGCTCCCAGTAGTATTGAGGAAGATCCCCTTGTCACTAGTAACTGGCTCAAATTGATATCTTTTTATTTTAATGATCAAATTTCCCAACGAAGCAGGTAATCTCAGGATGGCTCAAGTGATTGTGGTCGTCGGTATTTCGTGGCCATAATCCTTCATTAATGAGATTTTATTAAGAATCATTAAGGGTTGTGGCTTTACACTTAAAACGGTGCTTTATATTTAATGGTGCATGTTTTAACAGCGCCCCTTGAAGTCTATTTAAGGGCATTTAATTGGGTGTTGGATCATGGCGTTTGATTTTTCAGTTTTTGCACATTTCTTTATATACAGATTATAATAATTATACTTTATAAATGCAGAATATAGAATATAAGTTATTATTACTTGTAACATGATTAGGGATGGCAGTGGACCGGGGGAAAGCGGGGCTCCGCCCCGCCTCGCCCCGTTTGGACCGGGGATGAAGGGTATGAAACGGGGATGGAGGCGGGGAAGAAGGTTAAAATCCATCCCCGTCCGGGGGTGGAGGCGGGGATGGACGTGCACTTTTCCACGCCCCGCCCCGTCTACGCCACGATCCCCGCCTCATCCCCACCCCAAGTACCCCGCCCCGACCACTTTTCCCTGCAATATCCCTGCCCCGCCCCGCCTCATCCCCGCCCCAATTACCCTGCCCCGACCACTTTTCCCTGCAATATCCCTGCCCCGCCCCGCCTCATCCCCGTTTGAACCGGGGATGGAGGACATGAAACGGGGATGAAGGCGGGGATGGAGGATAAAATTCATTCCCCGCCGGGGATGGAGGCGGGGGTGGAGGATAAAATCTTGAGGCAGGGCGGGGGTGGAGATCTTGTCCCCCGCCCCGCCCCGCCCCACTGCCATCCCTAAACATGATATGTGTAAACCAAGGTATTACAGGCATATCTCTTGACCCTACACATAAAAGATGTGAGAAGTCTATGGTAGTCACTATGTCTGTTGATTATAATCTTAAAAGGTTGCTAAAACCTGCAGCACCATTTTTTTTTAAAGAAAAAATATTTCATAGATTTAGTCGAATCAAAAGAATTTACGTTAGAGAGTGACGAGAAGTCACTACATAGTCATTTGGAGGACTGAAGGTCTTGTATAAATGACACATTCAAGTTCGCCCCATTTGAATCTACATCCAAGAAGTTCATGAAGAGCAGCCTTTGCGATGAAAATGTGGTGGTGGCAGCCCTCCATACGCACTCAGTAGTTACGTTGCAGCCAAATGAGGCACCATAGGATAAGCACGAAGCATCACCATGCAAAGATAAATTTCTGGCCCGGAGATTAGAGATGCAAAACTATTAGGAGCTGTAACATGCCACACCAGCTTGAAGCACTCTCTAGTGAATTAGCATTCTCAAAATAAATGAGTTGAGTTGTTGATTCATCTTCCCTTTGGCAAAGAATGCACATGGTTGAAATATATACTCGGTATTTGTGCACTTGGTAGGAGAGCAACCGGTCGTGAAGATTCAACCAGGCATGCAATGATGGATTTGCGGATGCGAAAAGTGAAATCCCACGAAGCCTTGTAAGGCAGCCAATGCACAGTTTGATGTTCAAGCATCCGATAGCATGAGGCAATGGTAAAATCGTCACTGTGAGAGCGTTTCCAACACAAGGGATCCAATGAGACATTAGGCCTTAATGTAGACAATCTCCTCATAAGGCACGTCCACTCTTCAAAAAGGATGGGAGAAGGGTTCCTCCTCAAGTGGATTTTTCAACCATGTTGTTGGTCCCAAAAAAAGAAAAATGGTTTCTCTTTACCCAGAGAGGCCCAATAAAGAGCGGGGTAAAGGTCTTCCAAACACCCATCATCATGATGCTAAGCATCTTTCCAAAATCTGGTTTTGGTACCATCCAAAATTGACTCATCAACCAGATTAGGAACAAACTTCACCAACTTTTTCCAAATACCCGATCCTCCAACCCACTTTGAACTACCATTTCATTCCCATGGCCAACCATGAAGTCCATAACATCCACCCACGGTTGGTCAATGGTTAAGATTAACCATAACCGTTTTATAAGTATGAGGGATGTTCACGCTATCATAAAAATAGTGACATTTGGAATGTGCTTGATTGATTTGTTTGTCGTAGTAATTGACAAAATGAGTTCTCAGCGCCAATAAACACATGAATATATATGACCGCAGTGGTAATCAAAGTTTCCAGTTGTAGATCACGAGGATGAGGAACAGTGCTTTCATTGAAAAAATAAATAAAAATTTACATTAGTGGGCACAAAAAAAATGAAAAAAAAAAATGATGCAATAAGGTTTAATCGTTTTATTCAAATGATATGAAATGATAAAGTAAGGCTTTTGAAGGAACTGAAGAAATGGAACTAAATATGGCCATTAATAAACAATTGGACTACCCAATGTCACACACAAGGAATAATAATACTTCAGCATAAATCTTCAATGCAGCGTCCTGGGGGATCTCATCAGCCGAAGCTTCCTTTCTTGGGATAATAATTTTGCAAACCTTGAAAATTTAACAATTAAAAGAGTAAGATACTGTGAAAATATGCACACCACAGAACAATTGCAAAGTCATCCTACCTGATAAGTGCATCCTTGTTGGTGCCTTCGTTTTGTGCTGCGGGTTCATAGCGACCAGTCTCCAAGTTCACACGTGAAACGGGTTTCTCCAATAGAGCCTCACCAGCCTTCACCAAGTTGTCTAGGTTTTCCTTGGTTGATATGTCAACCGAAGATGTATCCCCCCTTAAATTGTCATCCTATATATATATGTATACACATATAATTAAAGATTTTTCCAAAAAAGGAATTCCAACATACATTACTTCAAGAAATCCTTAATAAGCTACACAGACACTCGCACACATTTGAATTGGTTCACGGATAGCCTAAGAAGACTCCATAATTTGTATGGCTAAGTTATTTTTTGGTTCGACAACCTTCATTTTGTTTATACTTAGTATGACTAAACCGCACCGGCACGAAGACCTGGTCGATGCAAGCTCAGCCTGTCATACCTACAGTAGTCATCATAAACCATCGGCATAAAACTCCAAGGCTAGGACCTAGGACCACTGTCCCAGGGCGACAAGGTTCATTTTCATCAGAGTTGTTTAGCATACCTGAATTCTTAAGTACTTTTCTTCTGATTTAAGTGCTTGGAAGGTCACAGAGATATGGAAATCTGCCATGTCCCCACTTGATTGACTGAAAGTGTCGATCAAAGGGCTGCTCCCACCGTTCACCAGCCAGCCCATAACACCCCATTTTGCAGCTGATTTAGCATCATATTTTTCTTCATCCTTGGCTGACCCTGTTCCAAGGGAGATGACCAAAAACCTTCCGTAGTCTGCAGGTTTAACCGGGAAGAAATCTGGATTTCGTTGGATGATCTGTCGAGACACTTCACTAACCGCCACCAAAGTCTACACAAACAAACGTAAGTAATAATTAATTAACGTGTGCTGACGCATAAGAAACTTCCTTGCACAACTTTAAACCTTTTCCAAATATGTAGTCATGTTTTATGGTAAACAATTCACTTACATTTTTCAAACTAAAACTATAATGGTATTATTTCAAAACTGTGGTTGACTTTTTTTTCGTTCTCCTCTATATGAGAACTAAAAATATGAAAGCTAGAAATATGGCAACTGTTGAGAGAACTAGGCATTTCCAACATTTTTTTCGCAGATCCAACCTTGAATATGGCTTTGCAATGGTGAATTTTTGGATTCTTGAATATTTATGAAAATTCTAATTTGTTGGTTTTCAAGCCTTAAAAATTCTTGTTTAATGCATTGTACCATTCAATAATATCCATTTTACCTTCAGAAGTAATTACATATTTATTTTCAATAACAAATGGACGCCCGGTTCAAGACTTACGGGATTATTAGCAGCAACACCTCCATCGACAAGGTTGAAGCTTCTGAGTGTCTCTCCCTTTTCATCTTTGGTTTCAAAATAATGGGCGGGAAGATACGTGGGGGCAGCAGACGTGCTGATGCATATGTCTGACAGGAATGCATCTTTGGCGGGGTCCCTTTTCAGCTGAGCAAATATAGCAAGAGAAACACCAATTCAATCCTCCAACAATTTTTTTGTTGTTATGATCTTACAGTCTAGCCTGTCTTTTTTTTTCTACTGAATCTTATACTCTACTGATTAATTATATAATGATTATGACCATGGTGATAAGGATGGTAACCTGATATGAAGAGAAGATGGTGGGCTGAAGGAATTTGATGTTGAAGGTTGGGATGACCACATTTGTTAGAGTTTGGTGCAATTTGGTGTCGCCGAGCTTACTTCTGACGAGCTGGTGAAGATATTTGCCATCATATTTTGGTCCAGTCATTGAACCTATCAGCTTCCTGGCGTGGCTGAATGGGCCGCTGCATTCCCCCACCAACCAAACAAATAAAATTTAATTACACCATCCATTACCAACGCCGTTATAAATAGCATGAATATTCGTTTTTTAGTTCATCACTCGAAAGAAACGGCATCTGGGCAGCAGACCTGGTCTCACTGACTCAGTCTGCCATACCTACAGTCGTCGGTCCGGAGGCATAAAACTTCGAGGTTAGGACCCTGGCTCCCAAGGGCTATGCTAGACGACGGCTTGCGCAAGGGAGTGACGCCCATGGGAATCGAACCTAGACTGCTCGTCTGACAGCCTAGGCCCCACCCCAGTATGCCAATCCCCCTCGGGGCAAATAGTATGAATAATACACTACTGCTATGTGAAGTATTGTTTGGTGTGCACTTACCTAATCTGAGGGAAGATCTTGGGGCAGTTCTCTAGATAGAACGGGACAATATCTTTAGCTGCATAGAGGGGTCGATTATCTGCCCCAGGTGCAGTAAGCATCGAGGTCACTAGACCACCAGTGCTGGTTCCTGTTACGACGTCGAAATAATCAGCGATCCTCGCTTCATTCCCATCCAGTTCCTACTCATAAGAAAGTACTGGATTAAGTACACATATATAATTCTTCCTAAGAAAGAGAAACACTTCATTTATCAGATCAATTAGAAGCAAAACATGCAAACTCCATTCTAATAGCATGCACAAGGAAGGAAAAAAACTTAAATTTTTTTTTGAAAGGCAAGCTGGGGTTAGGCAGACCCCTACCAATTATACCATTGGATTTTGAACCTGCAACGTGCCAACACAAGGTGACGTGCACTAGCTAGTTGCTCATACCAGACAAGCGGAGACCCCGTTGGTAAGGAAAAAAACTTATTAATAAGCAGTAGGGAAACAGAATAAGCATGTTTGTATTGTATATACTTGATTTCTTTCAAAAAAATATATATATATATATACTTGATTGCTAATAAGTCCATACTGATGATCTATGAGATAAACCAAGTGGTGATCTAGGAAACGGGGAATATATTATTTACTTGAAGTTGTGATTCAAGGAAGCTTAGGATGACCCCTGGAATGATCCCCCTGACTCCACCTCCATCTATGCTTAGAATGGTAATCAAATTACCATAAGTTGGTGGCTGGATTTGCGGCACTTCTGATGTTGCTTCCATGACTCCCTATAGAGAGAGAGAGAGAGAATTGTCCCTTGCTGTCCAGGCCAGGGAGCAAGTTTCTGAGATTTGTATAAAAACTATGGCAGGCTTTATGTGTGGGAGCTGTAAGAAGCAATATTATAGTATTTATAGGCTATTTGGTGGGTCAATCGATACTTATTCAAACATAATTTTCAATTCAAGCATGGGCGTCTTGGTCCAAGTTCGCACCTACTTGTAGCTAAGTGCAGATCTCAACTTAGCAGTTATGAAATTCTACGACTCATAAGTTCTAAACGACAAAAAGTTTAATTAACTTCTTTTTTGTGGTTGTAAAGGAATCTCACCAATCCAATAAAAGTCATTGTCTATAATATCTTGGATCCTGATCTATTGTGTTCTCCATTCGGGGCTGCCTAAACCCAGCTTGCCAATCAAAAAAAAAAGAACGAATGTTCCCATGAACTTTCCAAGATGTGTTCAAGGCCGTACAGTGTGAGGGTGTAACTGGGTCAGATCGAACCTAATTAATGCATACTGATTGTGAGAAATCTAAATATAATCATCATTAATCAAATAGGTTTCTTTTATGATATTTTTTTTTAACTTTAAAAAGTTAAAAATCCAAGCAGAATTTACTTTCATTAAAGCAAACCTGCCTATTTATACTCTACCCATTTTTTACCTGATTCTGTTAACCCATACAAGTGTTCAATCTTAGCAATATCTAGACCCAACCAGAATATGAATCAAAAGACCTGACCCATTTAGAACCAGCCCGCTTTTACCTGAATCTGGTAATTCATATGGGTCCACAATTCAGCAACACCCAAACCTGCTCCTATCTTTGAATCAAATTGGGTCGCCTCAGTCTAATCATTAGAGCCAATTAGAAAACAAGTCTACGTAAGATCCAAACCATTTGGACTGACCCGATTTGTACTTGAGTCCGTTAACACATATGGGTCTTCAAATGTACACATATTCATACCTAAATCCGAACTCAAATCAAATGGGTTGGGTTCGGTTCCAATTTTTAGACACAATCAAGAAACGGGTTTGGCAAGATCTGTACCAAACCTTACCTAGTTACACCCCTGGTGCAGTGTGTCTGGCTGTGGGATGCATGTCTGAGTGTCGAGGTTCATTAATGGCATAAAAGAAAGCTATGACAAATGAATTTTTTTATAGACAAGGAAGAGACTGCCAATTTTCTGTTATAAGAAGTACAATTGGTTGTCTCATAATTACCATGAAGTGAAATGGATATGGGAGCATGCATGAAGCGAAAGGAGAGAAGCGAGGGTTAAAAGTAGTATGAAGCGGGAACCAGGATTAGTTTTAGAAGCGACCGTGGAAGCGTGTGAAGAAAACAAGTGGAGAGCGAGAGTAGCGAAAAAAAAATAGATAATAACATAAAAAACAAGAGAGAAATGAGGGAGAAGCCAACGGAAGTGAGTGGAAAATTAAACGGATTCCAAAAGGAAGTGGTTTGGGAAACAAACTTCCTCCAAATGGGAAAGCAAGTTTTCTCCAAGTGCGTTTCCCACTTTGGAAGCACACTTCCGGGGAAGCATGGTGCTTCCCCGGAAACTATATGTTGACTCATGCCTTATTCATGGCCACTGTTGGCATAAAACCCCATATTGCCTTTGCCCACGAGGGAGGGATGCACGCAGCTTAGATCTTGTGATTAGAGAAAGAACAGTGTGGGTTTTGAACTTGTGATGTCTCTTGAACTTGGAGACATTAACGAGCTACCAATACCAATAACGAGTAATGATAAAAAACAAAAAACTATCATGGCTTCTCAAACAAAGGACAAACTCAAAAAAGCCAACCACGTGAGTGTCGCCGAATAATGACAATATGATGAATATCCTTTTTTTTTTTTGTTTTTTGCTAGGCCAAGGGAAAACCCTATCACCGACAGCACATTTGCTGGCGTTCAGTTGATAACGCCGTTGAAGCCCCTCTACCCACCTCATGGTAAATGATAATCTACAGTATAGCATCCTCCGATGGATTTTGATCTCATGATGTCCCGTTAAATTGGGGAATTTCATAAGTGGCCCTTACCTGATTAACGGATCCCTTATGGGCATTTTGATGGATAACTTTCGCAAAATCATGAAGTGGTTAATTATGCATCTAGTAATTTTTTTTTTGTGCACGTGTTTAAAAACATATGGCATAGTCTTACATCCCAAATATCATAAAAGCAGAAGTGAGGGTATTAGGTCAAGAAAGTCGTCTAGTCTATGTCATTGGGTAAGACTTTGTCGGTTGATTGCTTTCCAATTGAGGCGTTCATAAACACGTGAGATGTGTGCAAGGATGACCTTGTCTCTTACTTCAAGAACTTCACAGTAATGTCATTGTCTCGGACCAGTTTTTTGGAATGGGGCATACGCAGTGCAGAGTTCTACTGAGTGAAAAATGCATTTACTATAATAATATGTGGTGTGCGTAAGCTTGATCGATAACCTGCTGATGTTTTCTTTTAAATCGTTGTAATTTTGAAAAGATTTTTATATGAAAAGCATGTGAAAACCAGACATCAAATAATAAAAACCGGTTCTCACTAGTGGATGAGACCGGGTCGAACTCAGGGAACGGGAATATGTTGTATTCAAACACACAAGTCTAAACTAATCTTTATTGCTGAATTATTGAAATGTAATATGTTCGGAAAAGTAAACACAACTAGCTATTACAACAAATGAATACCCTTCGCAGAGGGCGTAAAGTGCAATATTTACAAACCCAATTAAATTCCTAAATTCTAAAATAAAAGAAAAACATCTTCTATTCTTGCACTTTCCATGTCATGCAATCGCTTCTGCTCCACTCCTGTGCGAACCTGCACAAATAAAACGAACACGAGCAGTACACGACTAAAAATAGAAATTATACTAAACTACTAAATGTTAAAATATGAATGAAAGTATGCAAGAAATCTAAATGACTTATTAAACTTGAAAATGAATCTAATTAACTAGTTACTAATTAACAACCTAATTAACTAACAATTTCATTAACTCGAAACTAAGGCTACTCAATTAACTAATAGTTACTTAACTAATTCAAACAAAATTATTCTACTAATCCCTAATCAATTTGGTAAACTAACAGCTAACTAGTCACTTGACTAAACAATTAACTCTACTGAAACAATTGAAATTCAGTGATTAACAAACAGTTGACCTTCAATTATATTGAACAGTACATCATAAAATGAACAGTAAAAATCTCCTTACCATTCAGCAAAACTCAAATCTATACAGTTATTATCAGTAAAATTCTGAAGCTCAGATTGAATTTTACCGAAAACAGTAAAAAGAATATGAATCTAATTGTTCAAATGCCGGAAATTAAATTTTCACTGAATTTACATAGAACATTTCACCAGAAATTTACACAACAATCAGAGTTCAATAGAAAGATGTAAGCAGAAAGCTGGAAATCAACCGAACCTCTAATCGAATCAGTGTTCACCGGAAAGTAAACAATCACACAGATATATCAGAATTCAACCGAACTTCCAATAGAAATATTTCAAAACTTGAAGCAGTTAACAATTTAATCAGAGACATGATGAACAGTACTCAGTGAAAAACACTAGTTATTGATTCAAAAATCAGTAATTACAATTCATATTGGATTCAGATATCCGATCAAATTTCATTAAAATCATTTACTGATATTTCAAATAGCAGAAGACATCCACCGGAATTTCACATAGTCACCGGAACTCAATTACAGACCGGAACTCTTCACGATATATGTGAAGTTTCCTGCTGAAACAAGCAATTCCTGCAAATGTTTAACAGAAGAGGGATCCACCGGAATATCATAAAACTAAATCCTATTTCAACACCCGATTATTGAGTAAACATCAATTAGCCATCGGGGAACCAGAAAACTGAATTACAATTCAGTCACCGGAAAAAAAACAGATTAAAAATTTCAGTCTCTCTAGTTAACGCAGGGGATTCCGGTAACATCTACAGCAATATATCTGAATCAAGATTGTGATCAGATCATCAACATTTATTTCTCAGAACAGTATTCCGGTAGAATATTTTTCAATCGTCGGAGTTCTTCACAGAATTTTTTCTTTTTATGTTTTCTTTTTATATTTTTTTTTCATTTTCCAAATTGAGATTCAGCAGATTATCTTTCAGAAAAAATTAAAACGAAGAAGAAGAAAAACTAATTGGAAGAAGAAGAAGAAGAAGAAGAACGACTTACCAGGAAAGGAAGGAAGAGGTGGCTTCCACTTCAGGCACCGCCATCGATTGAAGATCTCCTTGCCACCGGATGATGAATATTTGCTGCTGCTGGAAGAAGAAGAAGAAGAAGAAGAAGTAGAAGGAATCCGGCAACTGGGAAATGGAAGGAAGAGGGGAAAAGCAGAGGGGGAAAAGAAAATTTTGGCGCAAAAACATGGAGCCCCTTCCGATCTGCTTTATGCCCCTTTTTAAAAGGGTTCAAACCGGTTGGAACCGGTTTGAAACAACCCTTTTTTTATTTTCAAAACTTCCAAACCGGTTCCAGCCGGTTTGGTTTTTCACTTTCTTCTTTTTAGAAATACAAACCGGTTCCACCCGGTTTGTATTATTATTTAGATATTTTTTCTTTATTTATTATTTTTATTTTTATTCTTTTCAAAAGTAAAGAAAACTGTGAAAATTTTCAAAAACAAAACTATTTATAAAAGAACTTCAAAAACTAATCTACTATATTTTTTTTCTTCTTTTCTAAAAAAAACACAACACTTAAAATGAATAAAACTATTTTTCTAATTTTTTATTTTTTATTTTTAATAAAAACTAAAACCAACTAAAATAGGCATAAGAATGTAAAATAAAACTATTTTTTTTATTCATTTTCTAATTTTAAATCATTTTAGCACTTTTACTCAAAACTAACATAAAATTGGGTTTTTTTGAAACATTATTTCATAAAATCATGCATATTTAAATGTTAATAAACCCTGAATTATATGCATGATCAAATACCCCCATGCTTATGTTTTGCTAGTCCTCGAGCAAACTAGAAAAATGCAAAAAATTAAACTCTCACCTAACTCACTTTCGTAGGAATCACGGTTGCATTTAGCTCATGCAACAAGCCCTTTCAACCCATGGGTTACCCCAGTGGACGAGTAAGGTCTCATGAGGGTTTGCAGTGATGCTACCCACAAACATCTCTGTCATGTATGCATAATATTACACATCCTCATAAGCAGTAGGTAATTAAAGACTTTGTTTTCACAAATATTTCCTATTATTTCACAATCGAAATATAATTAGAGTCTTTTATATACCACCACAGAAAAAGAATTTCTTTCACTTTTCTAAATATCACAATTATTTATGTTTTATTCTTAGAAAATCCAATAAAAACATATTATTATTTACTTATCCTCACTCATATGTTTTCTGCACAGGTTTTCTCAATTACACTTCTAAGCATTGAACTTTTCTTTCTTTTTAAGCTCTTTTCTCTCTTTTTTTTCTTTTCACGCTTTTTCTTTTTGCGCACTTATTTTTTCTCATATAGCTTGCGTGTGGTCTGCTTTTATGCCTTGTGTAATGTCAATATCTTCTATATTTTTTCAATAAAGATATCAACTAAGACACAAAAGTGACTTCCTTCATTCACCTTTATAACATGAGAGTCAAACATTTCAACTTGTATCTGTTCTCAGTTACTTAGGATCACAAAGTTTTCCACTCTCCTTTTTGAAATGGAATTAAAAGTTTCAACTTACATCTAAATTCCATCTACTAAGGATTGTAGAATTATCCAAACAACCTAACACATGCTATATATTTTTTCTTTTTCTTCTTTTGAGCTCATTTTTATGCTTTTGTTCATTTGCTTAGTTTTTCAAAAATAGAACTGTGCATATTCATATTTATGATTCAAAATAAACTCTAACATGTATCTATCATCATTTCCTCGAAATCCACATAAACAACCATAATTTTTAGATCTATGTCAGAAAATTTTCGTGGGGCTTAAAAATCCTCTAAAAACATCGGATTTGAAATAACATTCATATAAGTTCAAACTCTTTCTTTAAAAATCTACTTTTTATGAGATATGTGTAAACATGTGCAAGAACGTAGACAAAAATATTCTGATGAGCTACTACACCCTCCCCCATGCTTGAATTACACTGTCCCAGTGGCATTCCCCCATGCTTATGTGAAACTAAGTGAATGCACATGAGATAAAATCAATGAGGGAAAGAAAGTAAACTCAATGAAATCTAAAATGTGAAAATATGCCTACTCTGATCATGGTTTATGAATTATGCACATGAACTATATGAAAGTACTCTTAAAAAAAAATTGTTTTTCTATGAATATTTACAAAATTTTAAAATATATACAAACATGTGTGAGTCCTAAACTTCTAAAAGATCAACATCCTCAATGTCTTGTCCTGTCACAGTATCTGAGATATAAGGCTTCAGTCGTTGCCCATTTACTTTAAAAATAGCACCCGTACGAGGGTCAAAAAGATCTATCGCTCCATATGGAAACACCCTATGCACAACAAATGGACCATTCCATCTTGATTTCAACTTACCTGGAAAAAGATGAAGACGTGAATGATAAAGCCATACCTTTTGCCCAGGCTCGAACTGTTTTCTAACAATATATCGATCATGAAAATGCTTAGTTCGAGCTTTGTAAATCTTTGCACTTTCATAGGCTTCATTACGCAATTCCTCTAGCTCACTCAACTGTAATTTTCTCTCGACTCCAGCTTGGGTCATGTTGAAATTGAATTTTTTTATAGCCCAATATGCTCTATGTTCTAACTCAACAGGAAGATGACAAGGTTTCCCAAAAACTAATCGAAATGGTGACATACCAATCGGGGTCTTAAAAGCAGTCCTATAAGCCCACAAGGCATCATCAAGGCGCTGAGACCAATCCTTGCGGTCTGGTCTGACTGTCTTTTCAAGAATCCTCTTTATCTCCCTATTAGATACCTCAACTTGGCCACTGGTTTGTGGGTGGTAAGGTGTAGCAATCCGATGATGCACAGAATATTTCCTAAGTAAGTAAGCTACCTGCACATTACGAAAGTGCGTACCACCATCATTGATGATCGCTCTAGGAACTCCGAACCGACTAAAAATGTTGTGCTTGATAAACCTAAGCACCTCTTTATGATCATTGGTCCGGGTGGCCACAGCCTCGACCCATTTTGAAACATAATCAACCGCCACTAAAATATATGTAAATCCAAATGATGGCGGAAAAGGACCCATGAAATCAATGCCCCAAACATCAAAAATTTCCATAATCAGAATAGGTAAAAGAGGCATCATGTCGCGCTTGGTAATGCGACCTGTTTGCTGACATCGCAAACACTTCCTACAGAATTCGTGAGCATCTCTATGAAGTGTGGGCCACCAAAATCCAGACTGAAGAACTTTTGCAGCAGTCTTCCGACTAGAAAAATGACCTCCACAAGCTAAAGAATGACAAAATGATAAAATGGAATGATACTCTTCTTCAGGCACATATCTCCGAATCATCTGGTCCGGGCAGGATCTAAATAATTCTGGTTCCTCCCAAAAATAATGTTTCACCTGCGCAAAAAATATATCTTTTTCATTCCGGTTCCAGTGCGCAGGATACTCTCTAGTAACCAGAAAATTTACGATATCCGCGAACCAGGGTAAATGCTTGACATGAAATAACTGCTCATCCGGAAAAGAATCAACAATCTGTCCTTGATCAATAGATGAATCTATAGTCAGTCTAGACAGATGATCTGCTACAAGATTCTTACATCCACTCTTATCTCGAATCTCAATATCAAATTCTTGTAACAGAAGAATCCAACGAATGAGACGCGGTTTAGCATCTTTTTTACTCATCAAATATCTCAATGCAGCATGATCTGAGTAAATGATAACTTTGGAGCCTAACAAATATGATCGAAACTTCTCAAGTGCAAATACAACGGCTAGTAACTCCTTCTCAGTGGTAGTATAATGCATTTGTGTGTCAGAAAGAGTCCTACTAGCATAATGAATAACATGAGATCGTTTCTCAATCTTCTGTCCTAAAATTGCTCCAACCGCATAATCTGAAGCGTCACACATAATCTCAAAAGGCACTGACCACTCAGGAGATCTGAGAATAGGAGCAGTGGTCAATGCTTCCTTTAGGGTTAAAAATGCAATCAGACAGGCATCATCAAACACAAACGACTGATCTTTCGACAACAGGTTACACAACGGTCTAAAAATCTGACTAAAATCCTTAATGAACCGTCTATAGAAACCTGCATGCCCTAAAAATGAACGCACTTGCCTCACAGAGGTCGGTGGAGCTAATTTGACAATGGTCTCCACTTTGGCAATATTATAGTATTTATAGAGCGGGAAGATGGGAGGTCCCTTGACCCCGGATAATTAGAGCATTTGGGGATGACGCAAGGAAGGCTATTTGGTGGGTCAATCGATACTTATTCAAACATAATTTTCAATTCAAGCATGCGCGTCTTGGTCCAAATTCGCACCTACTTGTAGCTAAGGGCAGATCTCAACTTAGCACTTATGAAATTCTTCGACTCATAAGTTCTAAACGACAAAAAGTTTAGTTAACTTCTCACCAATCAAATAAAAGTCATAGTTTATAATATCTTGGATCCTGATCTATTGTGTTCTCCATTCGGGTCTGCCTAAACCCAGCTTGCCAATCAAAAAAAAAAGAACGAATGTTCCCATGAACTTTCCAAGATGTGTTCAAGGCCGTACAGTGTGAGGGTGTAACTGGGTCAGATCGAACCTAATTAATGCATACTGATTGTGAGAAATCTAAATATAATCATCATTAATCAAATAGGTTTCTTTTATGATATTTTTTTTTTAACTTTAAAAAGTTAAAAATCCAAGCAGAATTTACTTTCATTAAAGCAAACCTGCCTATTTATACTCTACCCATTTTTTACCTGATTCTGTTAACCCATACAAGTGTTCAATCTTAGCAATATCTAGACCCAACCAGAATATGAATCAAAAGACCTGACCCATTTAGAACCAGCCCGCTTTTACCTGAATCTGGTAATTCATATGGGTCCACAATTCAGCAACACCCAAACCTGCTCCTATCTTTGAATCAAATTGGGTCGCCTCAGTCTAATCATTAGAGCCAATTAGAAAACAAGTCTACGTAAGATCCAAACCATTTGGACTGACCCGATTTGTACTTGAGTCCGTTAACACATATGGGTCTTCAAATGTACACATATTCATACCTAAATCCGAACTCAAATCAAATGGGTTGGGTTCGGTTCCAATTTTTAGACACAATCAAGAAACGGGTTTGGCAAGATCTGTACCAAACCTTACCTAGTTACACCCCTGGTGCAGTGTGTCTGGCTGTGGGATGCATGTCTGAGTGTCGAGGTTCATTAATGGCATAAAAGAAAGCTATGACAAATGAATTTTTTTATAGACAAGGAAGAGACTGCCAATTTTCTGTTATAAGAAGTACAATTGGTTGTCTCATAATTACCATGAAGTGAAATGGATATGGGAGCATGCATGAAGCGAAAGGAGAGAAGCGAGGGTTAAAAGTAGTATGAAGCGGGAACCAGGATTAGTTTTAGAAGCGACCGTGGAAGCGTGTGAAGAAAACAAGTGGAGAGCGAGAGTAGCGAAAAAAAAATAGATAATAACATAAAAAACAAGAGAGAAATGAGGGAGAAGCCAACGGAAGTGAGTGGAAAATTAAACGGATTCCAAAAGGAAGTGGTTTGGGAAACAAACTTCCTCCAAATGGGAAAGCAAGTTTTCTCCAAGTGCGTTTCCCACTTTGGAAGCACACTTCCGGGGAAGCATGGTGCTTCCCCGGAAACTATATGTTGACTCATGCCTTATTCATGGCCACTGTTGGCATAAAACCCCATATTGCCTTTGCCCACGAGGGAGGGATGCACGCAGCTTAGATCTTGTGATTAGAGAAAGAACAGTGTGGGTTTTGAACTTGTGACGTCTCTTGAACTTGGAGACATTAACGAGCTACCAATACCAATAACGAGTAATGATAAAAAACTATCATGGCTTCTCAAACAAAGGACAAACTCAAAAAAGCCAACCACGTGAGTGTCGCCGAATAATGACAATACGATGGATATCATTTTTTTTTGTTTTTTGCTAGGCCAAGGGAAAACCCTATCACCCACGGCACATTTGCTGGCGTTCAGTTGATAAAACCGTTGAAGCCCCTCTACCCACCTCAAGGTAAATGATAATCTACAGTATAGCATCCTCCGATGGATTTTGATCTCATGATGTCCCGTTAAATTGGGGAATTTCATAAGTGGCCCTTACCTGATTAACGGATCCCTATTGGGCATTTTGATGGATAACTTTAGCAAAATCATGAAGTGGTTAATTATGCATCTAGTATTTTTTTTTTACGTGTGCACGTCTTCAAAAACATATGTCATAGTCTTATATCCCAAATATCATAAAAGCAGAAGTGAGGGTATTAGGTCAAGAAAGTCGTCTAGTCTATGTCATTGGGTAAGACTTTGTCGGTTGATGGCTTTCCAATTGAGGCCTTCATAAACACGTGAGATGTGTGCAAGGATGACCTTGTCTCTTGCTTCAAGAATTTCACAGTAATGTCATTGTCTCGGACCAGTTTTTTGGAATGAGGCATACGCAGCGCAGAGTTCTACTGAGTGAAAAATGCATTTACTATAATAATATGTGGTGTGCGTAAGCTTGATCGATAACCTGCGGTGGTAGCATGGCATGAGATAGTCAACGATATTATCGTTAGCGCATCGTTGTATGGCGGCTCAAACATGGAGCATTGTTTTGGTTAAGCAATGCATTGTTTTGGTTAAGCCTTTGGAGATTTGGTTAAAGATCTCTCGACTTATAAAAGTTTCTCATGCATAGCGGTTGGATGCACGGGGGTGCATATGGGTTAAAGCAAATTTTCCCAGGGATCACATTAGGTGATTTCAACCGAGTGTCTTGACTCGAGGCTAAGCGAGTGAATGCCTAGGCATCGGCAAATGAGTCTGGGTTATACTCTTCGTTATGGTGTTTAATCATCAACTGGTATTCACAATGAGGGCCGTAAGGTCTTGTTTCTTCAATGGCGTGGTTTTGTTGTGGTACGCATGGAGTCGCAATACACTCCATGGCATGCAAGGCCAAGGCAAAGTTTGTGCCCCTTTCGAAAGTGATAGTTGGTATGAGATGGCTATGCACTAAGCGGCATGGACTACATAAAATACGTATTTGAAAATGCACTTGATCAACTTCCACTAGGTAGTTGCGCACGAGGTGGTGCGCAGGGCCAATAAAAATGATTCAACACATGGAAAGGTGTTGGTACGTGGCCTTTGGCCGTTAGGCTGATCAGCTTAGACAGCTTGGCGCATCATGGGTTTGTGAAGCATTCTATGCACGTGACAGAGCGATAGAAAGGTTTGCGGCGGTAAGGAAGGATCGTCCCGCTGCACTGGCTGATTGAAAAAAGTAAGCCTGTGACAAATTGGTATTAAAGTGAAAAGATTCACGGAGACCTTGTTATTTATTCTGTGCGACACTAAAGCGGACAATGATGGTTTATCTTGATTATGCAAATTTTTGCAGCTGAAGTATGGTTGACCGAGCATAGAAGCAGGATATTGACAGGATGGTATGGGACATCTTGTTGATGATAAGCACAAGTATAAGGTTATTATTTAGTTGGCTAAGAAAATATAGATAAGCCAAAAATTCCTACCAGTTGTGCGTTAGGCTAATAGGTGAAGTATGACGTTTGCCTTGTCCATGCATAAAATGCACGGTGTATTCGGTTGGATGGATTTGCACCTTTGGGTATGGGATAGTCAACTAAACTTCTAGATTCTCTCCCAAGATTGTGGGTTAGCGGAGTGCCACTACAAGAAAAATGCGGATTAGCGGTGGATGTTATTCGTCGCTAATCCATCGCTAACGTGTTTAGCGATGGAAAGCGTTTATCGCATAATCCTTTTCGCTAAAATGCGACAAAATTTATTTGTTGCCAATCTATCGATAATTTGAGACGGATTAGCGACAGATCATGTCCATCGCTAATCCGTCTCTAAACAAGGACTGATTTGGTTTTGCGAAGAAATGTATTCCGTCGTAAATTCGTCGCTAAAATTTAATGATGAATACGTTTATGTCGCTAATGTTCATCGCCAATTTAGCAAGGGATTAGCGACGGATTAAATTACATTGCAAAACATTGACTGATTTAAATTGGCAACGGATATTAGTGATGAATAATATCGGTCGCAAATTTAAAAAAAAATTAAAAAAATTTGAAATATGAATATCGAGAAAAATTTCTTGTTATACAATTTATATAACTTGTGTATAAAAAATAAAGTACACATAAAAAATACATATGCAAAGCAGGTGAAACAAATTTAACACAAGTTATAAGTTAAACAAATTTAACAACCCAGTACAATTCTTGCCAAGTTCTAATTAGTTACAAGTATGTAAAACAAATTAAACACATGAATCTGATCCTCACCAAGAATCGAGGCATCATCCTCTTCATTATCTTGATTTGCCCCTCCATCCATGCCTCCATCAGCTCCTTTACATTGATCATCTCCAGCATCCTACATGAGAACCGAAATGTTAATATTGATAAACAAAATATAATGAATTCAATTATATGCAATGAACCTAATCTAATGGAATCAAAGTAAATGGTTGAATGACACATAAACTAGCAATAAAGTGAAGGTCAATAACAGAATTCAGATATGTGTTCTAAGACTGGCAAAAAAAAATCATAGTGCAATGAACCTAATCTAATGGAATCAAAGTAAATGGCTGAATGACACATAGATTAGCAATAAAGTGAAGGCCAATAACAGAATTCAGATATGTATTCTAAGACTGACAAAAAAAAATCATAATGATTCAATCATGCATATATGTGTTGTAAGGTTGTCAAAAAAATGTCACAGTGATTCACGCATTCATATAATGTTTATAAGGTTGTCAAATAAATGTGTTATGTATCACAATCATGTATATATGTGTTATAAGGCAATCAAAAAACTTTCATAGTGATGAAATCATGCTTATATGTGTTCTACGGTTGTCAAAAAACTTTCATAGTGATTCTATCATGCATATATGTGTTCTAAGGCATTAAAATTTTTTTATAGTGATTCAATCATGCATATATGTGTTCTAAGGTAGTAAAACAATTTCATAGTGATGAAATCATGCTTATATGTGTTCTAAGGTTGTAAAAAAAATTCATAGTAATTCAATCATGCATATATGTGTTCTAAGGTTGTCAAAAAACTTTTAAAATTGATTCAATCATGCATATATGTGTTATAAGGCATTCAAAAAACTTTCATATATACTAATATCATGCTTGTATTCTAAGGTTGTCAAAAAACTTTCATAGTGATTCAATCATGCTCATATGTGTTCTAAGGCAGTCAAAAAACTTTCATAGTTATTCAATCATGCATATATGTGTTTTAAGGTTATCAAAAAACTTTCATATTAATTCAATCATGTATATATGTGTGTTATCATCGCAAAAATTTTCTCTTCCTCTGCGAGAGAGAGAAACGATTCTGCGAGTCAAATTCGACCAAAGTTTTGAAAATGGTTTTTAAAAATTACTCGCCTCCGTTTTAAAAATTTGTGGGAAAATTCCGTATAATGGGATCCGCCTATCGGTACGAGATTCAACCGTTTCTGGCACCTTTACCAGGGGTAATTGAACCAAGGATCAATGTGTGCTTTGACTAAGTTCAATTTTTTAAATTATACTCTATTTTCCTAAAATGCACAAAGAATCAGGCTTCTGATATAAATTTTTGAAAAGATGAAAGTTTGAGAAATATGATGTTTGCTTGGAAAATTGAAATGTGCTTGGAGAATGCTTGAGAAATGCTTGGGAAAAGGACTTCATTGGAAATCAGGAATTGCATTGGAAAATAACTCTTGAAGGGAAAATTGATTCTCAGAAAAACTTGGACTTTGAGAAAATCGATTTTGAGATTTGGATTGCTTTTCTGAAAAAATCAATTTCTAAAATGGATTTGAGAATTCTGGAATAATCATGAAGTTCATTGGAAAATGACTTTTGAATGGAAAATGGATTCTCAGAAAAATGGAAACTTTGACAAAATCGATTTTTAAACTTTGAAAATTATATTGAGAATATTAAAACATTGGAAAATCATGATTTGAACTTGGGAAATACTTTTAAATATCATTTGGAAACTCAGAGTTCTGAGAAAATCAAATCCTGAGAAAGACTTAGAAAATTCTGAGAAAATTGATTTCCCTGAAATGGAATAGGAAAATGAGTTTGAAAATGATGCAAATTGAATGAATGGATATAAGTTTTAAAGATATTTCTTTGAGGAATTGGGAAAAACCTTTTGAGTTTTTGAGAAATGAAGTGCATTTTTTAAGTTAGCCTAAGAGTGTATGGTGGATGTGGCTAATACGAAGATCACAAATTTGGGACTCATTCATATTCTGACTATGGCCATAAATATGAATTCCATAGATTTTGTCAACTCCCTAAGAGCTTATGCATGTGCCATTCATGTCGACCATAGTGGATTTGAGAAAAACATATGCATGAATCATATCAGATATTGAAATTCATGAAATTAAACTATATGCAATGCATCCTATTCTAAGCAGAAAATCTAAATCTTATTCCAAATATTACAACTTGATATTTACATTGAATTGAATAAAAAAAAGAAATAAAATAGCCAAGTCTTTTTCTTGAATGTTCTTGCAAAACTAAAAAAATATGTTAGCACAGAAATGTAGGTTTAGCTGGATATATCTAAAAATATTGAGAAATTATCGGATATTATCCATATGTAAACCCTGATTCATACCTTTCTGATATAAACATGAGAAATAAATGATGAAAATTTGAAAATAAGATTTGAAAATTTGAAATTAGAGTAAAAATGACCAAAATGCTTCTAATTGCAAGACTATATGGCCTTGAAATCAAGGTTTTTCAGAAAGATATTTTGTAAAAATAGGATTTTGAAATCCAAATAAAAATAAATCAAACACAAGATGATATGATATGATTGAATATATAAAAATGAAAGTTTGAAAATTCGAAATTTAGTTCAAAATGACCAAAATGTCCCTGATAGCAAGACTATGGCCTTGAAAATCAGGGTTTTCTGAAATAAATTTTATAAAATAAGGATTTTGAAATTCAGATGCATGTAAATGACATGGAAATAAAATATAGCATGATATTAAATGATGATATGCATATTAAAACCTACAAATATAAAAATATCACAAAATTGCCGAATTTTGCCTCAATTTCGCCTTTGATTTTAAAAATTAACCAACACAAAAGGCAAATGAGCTTGGAATTGGCTCAAATTTGGCATGGACACCTAGACTAACCCTAGGAATATAATTTGAAAATTAATATTTTTAGTATTTTTTAATATAGAAATTAGCAACAATCCTAGGAAAATACATGAATTTGCCTAAAAATCTAGACCTATCCTAATGAAAACCGAATTTAAGGTACTAACCTACCATAGAAGTTCACCAAATTTTATAGAGTGACATAGGACAGTTAGGCAAAGATTTTTTCCTTTTATAGATTTCAGGTTTGACCTATGGTCAGAGCTGTACAGC
Organism: Nuphar pumila; assembly: GCF_984573655.1. NCBI lineage: Eukaryota > Viridiplantae > Streptophyta > Magnoliopsida > Nymphaeales > Nymphaeaceae > Nuphar > Nuphar pumila. The sequence goes on along the minus strand of NC_143252.1, from coordinate 135,664,949 downwards.
TCTGGGAAGTTTGGTTGGAATTCGGTGACTCTGGAATCTAGGGCAGACTGATAGAGATTTATAAAAATTCAAGGGAAAATGATAAACAGAAGCCAAAACCTTTGAAATTTTAAGAGGAGGTCCCTGACACACATAGGAACAGTTTATTTTTTGACAATTTCTGCATTGGACCTACGTATTGGGAGGACACAAAGTATTATCAGACCTCTAATTCTGATAAAATCAAATTACCAGGGATTTCAATACGGAACTTGTAAAATATGGAAAACTAGGAATTCGAACCCTAAAAATTCTGAAATTTTGGGAAATAGTAGAAGAGTTCATGAGGAACAACTCCTCTTTTAAGGGTTTTGGCATCTGACCTACGGATTGGAGCGTCACAGCATATTTTGGGTCAGTCTAGACCCTGATAAGCAGAAAACCAGATTTTTACAAGGTCTGGAAAATCCGATTTTTGACAGATATCAAACCATTTTAGAAAAAACCTAAAAAATATAATAAATTAGTATATTCCACCATGAATCTACTGTAATTTTTTTGGAGTGAATCGGATCTCCCATGGGGGAAATCTTGGATCCTCATGTCTGCTAAAGAGAGATTCCAAGTTTTTATAGGGTTTAAAACCCGATTTGTGTGAGGAGGTTTTGAAACCCAAATGGATATAGAATTTTTGCAAGGACTCACGAACACATACATGCATTTAATATAAAAAATTTAGGATTTATTGACGGGAATTTAAACATGAAATGATGATTATACTATATGCTATCAATGACACTTTAATGAAACTAGATTATATGAATGAAATGAATATGAAAACAATACAAGAAAGCTAAATATACTGTCTAAAACATGAAAAATTATATGAAAAATAGTGAAAAAATGGAAAACAATCAGGGGGATATAATTAAAACTCATTTTAGCTATTTGGGATGAGGGGTTTCATCCATTGAATAGATGAACCATTCCATTCGTATACCCTTAAATCAATGCAAAACATAAAAAGGGGAAGAGATCCATTACCTTTGGAATTCGGCTACCACGAGTGAAGAATTAGGTTGCTACCGAGTGGAAGGTCGTAGGAAGACTTGAAGGAAGGTAGCACTATCACCACGGTTGAAGGTGATTTGGAAATGGTTGAAAGTGGTGGTGCTAGTTGAAAAGGAATGCAACCAGTGGTTATAGCTGTGACGGTTTTCTATTATGTGGTTGAAAGAGGCTGGTATGAAGGTTGAACCAAAGGCTTGGAGGTCTTGGAGGGGTTGAACCTTTTGGAGGTAGGTGCTGAACTTGGTGGGCGTGAAGGAGCCGGAAGTGTTGGTTACACCTTGAAGATGCTGGAGGTGTTGAACCTTGAGGTGGGAGGTTGAAAGGAGAGGACCTGGAGGTGGACGCCTACAACAAGGAAGGTGGTGGAGATCACTGCTCCAAAGGAGAGATTGTTGTTGCTTGAAGAGGAGCTGAGCCTTGGAATAGAGAAGGAGAGAGAGCTGGATAGAGATCTCCCAGCCGTGTGATAGGTAGTTGATAGGGTTGAATGAGAGAGGCTAAGAGTGTTATGCATGTAATGCCTTGGGAAAGAGAGGGAGAGAGAGAGAGAGAGAGAGAGATGAGTGGAATGAAGGTAGCCAAGCAAAATCGTCAATGAGGGATTAGGAAAGGTGAATGGGTCTTAAGCCATGGGCTGGACCAAAAAGGAGAAGAAAGAAAATGGAGGGAAAAGAAGAAAGGAAAGAGGGAAGAAAAGGGAAAAGGAAAGAAAGAAGGAAGAGAAGGAAAAAAGAGGGGAAGAAGAAAAGGGTAAGGGGGGCTGGTCAACCAAGGGGGAGAGGAAAGAAGGAAGAAGAAAAAGAAAGAAAGAAAGGAAAAAAAGAGGAAGAAGAAAAGGAAGAAATAATGAAAAGAAGAAAGGAAAGAAAAAGGAAAGAGAGGGAGAGGGGGGTCGACCTCTCTTGTGGGTCCCACATTTCATAAAATATAAAATAGAAATAAAAATAATAAAGAAAAACAAACAACAAGAAAAGATTTTTTTTATATAAAAAGGAAATGCAAATGGTGAAGCCATCTCGGAGTGGGCTTAGTTTTGAAATTCATTTTGATAGCCAGAGGGGTAGAGTGGTCTTTTAAAAAAATTCTGGATGAAATGAGCTATTTTTGGCAGTTTTTGAAACAAGCTTAGAATTCAAAGTTCTATACCCTATTGCAGAGCAAATCCAGTTTAGAATTTGAAAAACCAAGTTTGAAAAGAATTCATAATATTTTCTCAGGAAAATATTTTCAAATTTACAATCTCAGGAGTAAAAATATCATTTTTGAAAACCCAGGGTTTGAAATTGATTTTTGAAAACTTTAAAACTCGAATCTGGATTGGAATATTCAAAACTAGAGTTCTGGATCTCGAAAATGAAATAAAATGTTATGAAATGATGGAAAATGATGAGAAATGATATGAAATGTCATGCGAAATGCTAACCCTAAATTAAGAAATTTGGATATTGGACCCCGATTGATATTTGTACCAGTTTAGAAAGTGGTAAAATTGATAAAAATGGGCAAAATGGTTCAAGAAATGGTTTTTGGTCTCTATTGGGCTAGAGTGACACTGAAAATTAGGGTTTGAGCTGGATTGAACTGAATTGAGCTGAGTTTTAGAGCTTCAGAACTCAATTGGACTGACAAGACACTGACTCAACTAAACTCCTGGACTAAATTGTCAAGAAAAGCTATCAATTTTAGAGAAATAGTCACTGGAGTGAAGTGAATTACAGACCAGAGCTGGGTTTGAGTTGGAACAAAGATCAATAATATTGAAATGAACCAAAATTGAAGCTCGAATACTAGCTCAACTAGCTTTACTCAACTCAATTTCAGCTGAAAGAGCTAAAATAAGCTCCTAGACACTTGAAAGTGGATTTGAAGTAAAACTATAGCACTTGAACTACTGGTAAGCTTAAGCTAGACTCTGGGGATTAGGATTGACTGGGAATGACGGACTCGAAGACAATTGGCTTGGATTTGAGTGAGAAATGAGCTTGTTTCTAAATAAATGAGCTCATTTTGGCAGGAATGGTTAGAAATGAACATGGCCTGCTCACTGTGAGTTCGGGTGAGCTAGAAATGACTGACATTCTAACTATTCTGAGTTTACAAATGAGCTTGGTCGACTCGGGCTGACATGGGACTGGGATGACCTAGGTGTAAAATGATAATTTTTCTAATGAAATTGGGTAAAATGATAATTTTTTATGACTGACTCAGGGTTGGACTCCTATACTGACCTACCAGGGTTGGCATCTGCATGCATGGTTTTTTACTGTTTTGAATTTGACAGCTTCTTTTAATGGTCAGGATTGTTAGATGAGAGTATATCTCATTTGACAAATGATTTGATCTGGAACCCCATTTTGCCTTGCCATATCTCCTCATATCATGAGAGAGAGGGGCAATGCTTTTGGGCAGGTTTTTTTTTTTTTTTAAAGAAATGTTTTTGGGCAGGTTGTTCTTTTGTTTTGGCTGTTTGCTGCAAAAAAAAATTCTACTGTTTTTTTAAAGTAATTTCTAATTACCCACCTTCCTATCTCTGTGGAGAAATAATTCTTTCTATTTGTTAATATAATCTTTTTTATTCTTTGAAAAAATTGGGGCATATCTATCCAAATTGTTTGCAACCCTAAGATGAAAGGCATGTACGCATGGTTTTCGGATGACAAGGAACCTTCGCCGAAGCGAGAGAAAGCCCGAGGTGGGGTCTACAACCACCTTGCATAAGGTGGGCTCAACCAAAACGTGGCATGTGGGTCCCATGGTGGACCTCTTCAAGCAATCCCCACCAAACATTTCACTTAAGAACCGTGATAAATGTTAAATGTGTCCCACACGCACAACCCTACCAAATAATATGTGTGATGGTGATGGAATAAAATGTCATGAAAAATTGCTCCCAGTAGTATTGAGGAAGATCCCCTAGTCACTAGTAACTGGCTCAAATTGATATCTTTTTATTTTAATGATCAAATTTCCCAACGAAGCAGGTAATCTCAGGATGGCTCAAGTGATTGTGGTTGTGGGTATTTCGTGGCCATAATCCTTCATTAATGAGATTTTATTAAGAATCATTAAGGGTTGTGGCTATACACTTAAAACGGTGCTTTATATTTAATGGTGCATGTTTTTACAGTGCCTCTTGAAGTCTATTTAAGGGCATTTAATTGGGTGTTGGATCATGGCGTTTGATTTTTTTGTTTTTGCTCATTTCATTATATACAGATTATAATAATTATACTTTATAAATGCACAATATAGAATATAAGTTATTATTACTTGTAACATGATTAGGGATGGCAGTGGACCGGGGGAAAGCCGGGCTTCGCCCCGCCTCGCCCCGTTTGGACCGGGGATGAAGGGTATGAAACGGGGATGGAGGCAGGGACGAAGGTTAAAATCCATCCCCGTCCGAGGGTGGAGGCGGGGATGGACGTGCACTTTTCCACACCCCACCCCGTCTACGCCACGATCCCCGCCCCAATTACCCCGCTCCGACCACTTTTCCCTGCAATATCCCTGCCCCGCCCCGCCTCATCCCCGTTTGAACCGGGGATGGAGGACATGAAACGGGGATGAAGGCGGGGATGGAGGATAAAATTCATTCCCCGCCGGGGATGGAGGCGGGGGTGGAGGATAAAATCTTGAGGCAGGGCGGGGGTGGAGATCTTGTCCCCCGCCCCGCCCCGCCCCACTGCCATCCCTAAACATGATATGTGTAAACCAAGGTATTACAGGCATATCTCTTGACCCTACACATAAAAGATGTGAGAAGTCTATGGTAGTCACTATGTCTGTTGATTATAATCTTAAAAGGTTGCTAAAACCTGCAGCACCATTTTTTTTTAAAGAAAAAATATTTCATAGATTTAGTCGAATCAAAAGAATTTACGTTAGAGAGTGACGAGAAGTCACTACATAGTCATTTGGAGGACTGAAGGTCTTGTATAAATGACACATTCAAGTTCGCCCCATTTGAATCTACATCCAAGAAGTTCATGAAGAGCAGCCTTTGCGATGAAAATGTGGTGGTGGCAGCCCTCCATACGCACTCAGTAGTTACGTTGCAGCCAAATGAGGCACCATAGGATAAGCACGAAGCATCACCATGCAAAGATAAATTTCTGGCCCGGAGATTAGAGATGCAAAACTATTAGGAGCTGTAACATGCCACACCAGCTTGAAGCACTCTCTAGTGAATTAGCATTCTCAAAATAAATGAGTTGAGTTGTTGATTCATCTTCCCTTTGGCAAAGAATGCACATGGTTGAAATATATACTCGGTATTTGTGCACTTGGTAGGAGAGCAACCGGTCGTGAAGATTCAACCAGGCATGCAATGATGGATTTGCGGATGCGAAAAGTGAAATCCCACGAAGCCTTGTAAGGCAGCCAATGCACAGTTTGATGTTCAAGCATCCGATAGCATGAGGCAATGGTAAAATCGTCACTGTGAGAGCGTTTCCAACACAAGGGATCCAATGAGACATTAGGCCTTAATGTAGACAATCTCCTCATAAGGCACGTCCACTCTTCAAAAAGGATGGGAGAAGGGTTCCTCCTCAAGTGGATTTTTCAACCATGTTGTTGGTCCCAAAAAAAGAAAAATGGTTTCTCTTTACCCAGAGAGGCCCAATAAAGAGCGGGGTAAAGGTCTTCCAAACACCCATCATCATGATGCTAAGCATCTTTCCAAAATCTGGTTTTGGTACCATCCAAAATTGACTCATCAACCAGATTAGGAACAAACTTCACCAACTTTTTCCAAATACCCGATCCTCCAACCCACTTTGAACTACCATTTCATTCCCATGGCCAACCATGAAGTCCATAACATCCACCCACGGTTGGTCAATGGTTAAGATTAACCATAACCGTTTTATAAGTATGAGGGATGTTCACGCTATCATAAAAATAGTGACATTTGGAATGTGCTTGATTGATTTGTTTGTCGTAGTAATTGACAAAATGAGTTCTCAGCGCCAATAAACACATGAATATATATGACCGCAGTGGTAATCAAAGTTTCCAGTTGTAGATCACGAGGATGAGGAACAGTGCTTTCATTGAAAAAATAAATAAAAATTTACATTAGTGGGCACAAAAAAAATGAAAAAAAAAAATGATGCAATAAGGTTTAATCGTTTTATTCAAATGATATGAAATGATAAAGTAAGGCTTTTGAAGGAACTGAAGAAATGGAACTAAATATGGCCATTAATAAACAATTGGACTACCCAATGTCACACACAAGGAATAATAATACTTCAGCATAAATCTTCAATGCAGCGTCCTGGGGGATCTCATCAGCCGAAGCTTCCTTTCTTGGGATAATAATTTTGCAAACCTTGAAAATTTAACAATTAAAAGAGTAAGATACTGTGAAAATATGCACACCACAGAACAATTGCAAAGTCATCCTACCTGATAAGTGCATCCTTGTTGGTGCCTTCGTTTTGTGCTGCGGGTTCATAGCGACCAGTCTCCAAGTTCACACGTGAAACGGGTTTCTCCAATAGAGCCTCACCAGCCTTCACCAAGTTGTCTAGGTTTTCCTTGGTTGATATGTCAACCGAAGATGTATCCCCCCTTAAATTGTCATCCTATATATATATGTATACACATATAATTAAAGATTTTTCCAAAAAAGGAATTCCAACATACATTACTTCAAGAAATCCTTAATAAGCTACACAGACACTCGCACACATTTGAATTGGTTCACGGATAGCCTAAGAAGACTCCATAATTTGTATGGCTAAGTCATTTTGTTTATACTTAGTATGACTAAACCGCACCGGCACAAAGACCTGGTCGATGCAAGCTCAGCCTGTCATACCTACAGTAGTCATCATAAGCCTTCGGCATAAAACTCCGAGGCTAGGACCTAGGACCACCGCCCCAGGGCGACAAGGTTCATTTTCATCAGAGTTGTTTAGCATACCTGAATTCTTAAGTACTTTTCTTCTGATTTAAGTGCTTGGAAGGTCACAGAGATATGGAAATCTGCCATGTCCCCACTTGATTGACTGAAAGTGTCGATCAAAGGGCTGCTCCCACCGTTCACCAGCCAGCCCATAACACCCCATTTTGCAGCTGATTTAGCATCATATTTTTCTTCAGCTTTGGCTGACCCTGTTCCAAGGGAGATGACCAAAAACCTTCCGTAGTCTGCAGGTTTAACCGGGAAGAAATCTGGATTTCGTTGGATGATCTCTCGAGACACTTCACTAACCGCCACCAAAGTCTACACAAATAAACGTAAGTAATAATTAATTAACCTGTGCTGACGCATAAGAAACTTCCTTGCACAACTTTAAACCTTTTCCAAATTTGTAGTCATGTTTTATGGTAAACAATTCACTTACATTTTTCAAACTAAAACTATAATGGTATTTTTTCACAACTGTGGTTGACATTTTTTCGTTCTCCTCTATATGAGAACTAAAAATATGAAAGCTAGAAATATGGCAACTGTTGAGAGAACTAGGCATTTCCAACATTTTTTTTCGCAGATCCAACCTTGAAGATGGCTTTGCAATGGTGAATTTTTGGATTCTTGAATATTTATGAAAATTCTAATTTGTTGGTTTTCAAGCCTTAAAAATTCTTGTTTAATGCATTGTACCATTCAATAATATCCATTTTACCTTCAGAAGTAATTACATATTTATTTTCAATAACAAATGGACGCCCGGTTCAAGACTTACGGGATTATTAGCAGCAACACCTCCATCGACAAGGTTGAAGCTTCTGAGTGTCTCTCCCTTTTCATCTTTGGTTTCAAAATAATGGGCGGGAAGATACGTGGGGGCAGCAGACGTGCTGATGCATATGTCTGACAGGAATGCATCTTTGGCGGGGTCCCTTTTCAGCTGAGCAAATATAGCAAGAGAAACACCAATTCAATCCTCCAATAAATTTTTTGTTGTTATGATCTTACTTTCTAGCCTGTCTTTTTTCTTCTACTGAATCTTATACTCTACTGATTAATTATATAATGATTATGACCATGGTGATAAGGATGGTAACCTGATAGGAAGAGAAGATGGTGGGCTGAAGGAATTTGATGTTGAAGGTTGGGATGACCACATTTGTTAGAGTTTGGTGCAATTTGGTGTCGCCGAGCTTACTTCTGACGAGCTGGTGAAGATATTTACCATCATATTTTGGTCCAGTCATTGAACCTATCAGCTTCCTCTCGTGGCTGAATGGGCCGCTGCATTCCCCCACCAACCAAACAAATAAAATTTAATTACACCATCCATTACCAACAGTTATAAATAGCATGAATATTCGTTTTTTAGTTCATCACTCGAAAGAAACGGCATTTGGGCAGCAGACCTGGTCTTACTGAGTCAGTCTGCCATACCTACAGTCGTCGGTCCAGAGGCATAAAACTTCGAGGTTAGGAACCTGGCTCCCAAGGGAGTGACGCCCATGGGAATCGAACCTAGACTGCTCGTCACCCCAGTATGCCAAACCCCCTCGGGGCAAATAGTATGAATAATACACTACTGCTATGTGAAGTATTGTTTGGTGTGCACTTACCTAATCTGAGGGAAGATCTTGGGGCAGTTCTCTAGATAGAACGGGACAATATCTTTAGCTGCATAGAGGGGTCGATTATCTGCCCCAGGTGCAGTAAGCATCGCGGTCACTAGACCACCAGTGCTGGTTCCTGTTACGACGTCGAAATAATCAGCGATCCTCGCTTCCTTCCCATCCAGTTCCTACTCATAAGAAAGTACTGGATTAAGTACACATATAATTCTTCCTAAGAAAGAGAAACACTTCATTTATCAGATCAATTAGAAGCAAAACATGCAAACTCCATTCTAATAGCATGCACAAGGAAAAAAACTTAAATTTTTTTTTTGAAAGGCAAGCTGGGGTTAGGCAGACCCCTACCAATTATACCATTGGATTTTGAACCTGCAACGTGCCAACACAAGGTGACGTGCACTAGCTAGTTGCTCATACCAGACAAGCGGAGACCCCGTTGGTAAGGAAAAAAACTTATTAATAAGCAGTAGGGAAACAGAATAAGCATGTTTGTATTGTATATACTTGATTTCTTTCAAAAAAAAAAAAAAAATATATATATATATATATATATATATATATATATACTTGATTGCTAATAAGTCCATACTGATGATCTATGAGATAAACCAAGTGGTGATCTAGGAAACGGGGAATATATTATTTACTTGAAGTTGTGATTCAAGGAAGCTTAGGATGACCCCTGGAATGATCCCCCTGACTCCACCTCCATCTATGCTTAGAATGGTAATCAAATTACCATAACTTGGTGGCTGGATTTGCGGCACTTCTGATGTTGCTTCCATGACTCCCTATAGAGAGAGAGAGAGAGAGAGAGAGAGAGAGAGAGAATTGTCCCTTGCTGGCCAGGCCAGGGAGCAAGTTTCTGAGATTTGTATAAAAACTATGGCAGGCTTTATGTGTGGGAGCTGTAAGAAGCAATATTATAGTATTTATAGAGCGGGAAGATGGGAGGTCCCTTGACCCCGGATAATGAGAGCATTTGGGGATGACGCAAGGAAGGCTATTTGGTGGGTCAATCGATACTTATTCAAACATAATTTTCAATTCAAGCATGCGCGTCTTGGTCCAAATTCGCACCTACTTGTAGCTAAGGGCAGATCTCAACTTAGCAGTTATGAAATTCTACGACTCATAAGTTCTAAACGACAAAAAGTTTAATTAACTTCTTTTTTGTGGTTGTAAAGGAATCTCACCAATCAAATAAAAGTCATTGTCTATAATATCTTGGATCCTGATCTATTGTGTTCTCCATTCGGGGCTTGCCAATCAAAAAAAAAAAGAACGAATGTTCCCATGAACTTTCCAAGATGTGTTCAAGGCCTTGAGGGTGTAACTGGGTCAGATATATTCACTCGGATCGGGCTAATGTTTCAAACCCGTACTGACCCAATTTTGACAGACCTATATATTCAAATCGCATCTAAAATCCAGAACTGCTTCAAAAAATGGGTTGGTTCAAGTCTGAGTATGAAAAATATGGACCTGAAACCGGTTAGACTAGACTCAGTTTTTATACCCAACCCTTACAGTTCTTTGTAATTTAAGCTTAAATCTGAACCTGGTGTGTGTCCAAAACACATTTTATACCCACCCTATTTTCACGACCACCCCAAATGAATCTATAGAGTATAAATAATATAAGTGAACCCGTATTGGGCCCAATACCCAAACCAATCTTAACTCGATCGAACCTAATGCATACTGATTGTGAGAAATCTAAATATAATCATCATTTATCAAATAGGTTTCTTTTATGATATTTTTTTTAACTTTAAAAATTTAAAAATCCTAACAGAATTTACTTTCATTAAAGCAAACCTGCCTATTTATACTCTACCTATTTTTTTACCTGATTCTGTTAACCCATACAAGTGTTCAATCTTAGCAATATCTAGACCCAACCAGAATATGAATCAAAAGACCTGACCCATTTAGAACCAACCCGCTTTTACCTGAATCTGGTAATTCATATGGGTCCACAATTCAGCAACACCCAAACCTGCTCCTATCTTTGAATCAAATTAGGTCGCCTCAGTCTAATCATTAGAGCTAATTAGAAAACAAGTCTACGTAAGATCCAAACCATTTGGACAGACCGGATTTGTACTTGAGTCCGTTAACACATATGGGTCTTCAAATGTACACATATTCATACCTAAATCCGAACTCAAATCAAATGGGTTGGGTTCGGTTCCAATTTTTAGACACAATTAAGAAACGGGTTTGGCAAGATATGTACCAAACCTTACCTAGTTACACCCCCGGTGCAGTGTGTCTGGCTGTGGGATGCATGTCTGAGTGTGGAGGTTCATTAATGGCATAAAAGCAAGCTATAACAAATGAATTTTTTTATAGACAAGGAAGAGACTGTCAATTTTCTGTTATAAGAAGTACAATTGGTTCTCATAATTACCATGAAGTGAAATGGATATGGGAACATGCATGAAGCGAAAGGGGAGAAGCGAGGGTTAAAAGTAGTATGAAGCGGGAAGCAGTAGTAGTTTTAGAAGCGATTGTGGAAGCGTGTGAAGAAAACAAGTGGAGAGCGAGAGAAGCGAAAAAAAATAGATAATAACATAAAAAACAAGAGAGAAATGAGGGAGAAGACTATGACATAAGTTGTTTAAAAACTTATGTCATAGTCTTATAACCCAAATATCATAAAAGAAGAAGTGAGGGTATTAGGTCAAGAAAGTCGTCTGGTCTATGTCCATTGGGTAAGACTCTGTCGGTTGATGACATTTCAATTGAGGCCTTCATAAACACGTGAGATGTGTGCAAGGATGACCTAGTATCTTGCTTCAAGAATTTCACAGTAACGTCATTGTGTGCACGTGTTTAAAAACTTATGTCATAGTCTTATAACCCAAATTTCATAAAAGAAGAAGTGAGGGTATTAGGTCTGGTCTCTGTCATTGGGTAAGACTCCGTCGTTTGATGGCTTTCCAATTGAGGCGTTCATAAACACGTGAGATGTGTGCAAGGATGACCTACTATCTTGCTTCAAGAATTTCACAGTAATGTCATTGTCTCGGGCCCATTATTTTGGAATGGGGGTACCTGCAGTGAGAGTTCTATCGAGTGAAAAATGCATCTACTATAGTAACACGCAGTGTGTGTTAGCTTGATCGATGACGTGTGATGGTAGCATGACATGCGATAGTCAACGATATTATTGTTAGTGCATCGTTGTATGATGGCACAAACGTGGAGCATTGTTTGGTTAAGCAATGCCAACGAATTAGAGGATGTTGCCTTTAGAGATTTGGTTAAGGATCTCTCGACTTGTAAGAGTTTTTCACGCATAGCGGTTGAATGCACAAAAGTTCATATGGGTTAGAGGTAATTCTCTAAGGGATCACATTAGGTGATTCCAACCGAGTGTGTTGACTCGGGGCTAGGCGAGTGAATGCGTAAGCACCGGCGAATGAGTCTGGGTTATGCTCTTCATTATGGTATTCAATCATCAACTGGTCTTCAGACTGAGGGCCGCAAGGTCTTGTTCCTTCAGTGGCGAGATTTTGTTGTGATGCGCATGGAGTCACAATACGCTCCATGGCATGCAAGGCCAAGGCAAAGTACAAAGTATGTACTCCTTTCGAAAGTGATAGTTGATATGGGATGGATATACACTAAGCGGCATGAACTACATAAAATACGTATTTGAAAATGCACTCGATCAGCTTCCACTAGGCAGCTGCACACGAGGTGGTGCGTAGGGCCAATGAAAATGATTCAGCACATAGAAAGGTGTTGGTACGTGGCCTTTGGCCGTTAGGCTAGTCAGCTTGACTGGCTTGGCGCATCATGGGTTTGTGAAGCATTCTATGCCTGTGACAAAGCGATAGAAAGGTTTGCGGCGGTAAGGAAGGACCCTCGCACCACATTGGCTTATTGAAAAAAGTAAGCCCGTGACAAATTGGTATTCTAGTAGAAAGATTTACGAAGACCTTGTTATTTATTGTGTGGAACACTAAAGAGGACAATGCTGATTTATCTTGATTATGCAAATTTTTGCAGCTGAAGTGTGGTTGACCGAGCATAGAAGCAAGGTATTGGCAGGATGGTATCAGACATCTTGTCGATGATAAGCAGAAGTAAAAGGTTGTTGTTCAATTGGCTAAGAAAACGTAGATAAGCCAAAAATTTCTACCAGTTGTGTGTTAGGCTAATAGGTGGAGCAGGACGTTTGCCTTGTGCATGCATAGAATGCGCGGTGTATTCGGTTGGATGGATTTGCACCTTTGGATATGGGATAGTCAACTAAACTTCTTGATTCTCTCCCAAGATTGTGGGTTAGCAGAGTGCAACTACAAAAAAAATGTGGATTAGCGACAGACGCTATCCGTCGCTAATCTGTTGCTAACATGTTTAGCGACAAAAAGCATTTGTCACATAATCTTGGTCACTAAAATACGACAGAATTTATCTATCGACAATCCGTCGCTAATTTGAGACAGATTAGCTACGGATCATGTTCGTCGCTAATCTGTCTCTAAATAAGGACTAATTTGGTTTTGCGAAGGAATGTATTCTGTCATAAATCTGTCGCTAAAATTTGACAACGAATATGTATCTGTCGTTAATGTCCACCGCCAATTTAGTGAGGGATTAGTGATGGATTAAATTCCGTCATAAAACATTGACTGATTTAAATTGGCGACGGATAATATCCATCACAAATTTTAAAAAAAAAAAAATTGAAATATGAATATTGAGAAAAAATTCTTGTTATACAATTTGTATGACCTGTGTATAAAAAATAAAGTACACATAAAAAATACATATACAAAGCAGGTGAAACAAATTTAACACAAGTTATAAGTTAAACAAATTTAACAACCCAGTACAGTCCTTGTCAAGTTCTAATTAGTTATAAGTACGTGAAACAAATTAAACACATGAATCTAATCCTCGCCAATAATCAGGGCATCATCCTCTTTATTATCTCGATCTGCCCCTTCATCTATGCCTCCATCAGCTCCTCTACGTTGATCATCTCCAGCATCCTATAAGAGAACCGAAATGTTAGTATTGATAAACAAAATATAATGAAATAAATTATATACAATGCACCTAATCTAATGCAATCAAAGTAAATGGTTGAATGACACATAGACTAGCAATAAAGTGAAGGACAATAACAGAATTCAGATATGTGTTCTAAGACTGACAAAAAAATTTATAGTGATTCAATCATGCAAATATGTGTTCTAAGGTTGTCAAAAAAATGTCATAGTGATTCGCGCATGCATATAATGTTTATAAGGTTGTCAAATAAATGTGTTATGTATCACAATCATGTATATATGTGTTATAAGGCAGTCAAAAAACTTTTATAGTGATGAAATCATGCTTATATGTGTTCTAAGGTTGTCAAAAAACTTTTATAGTGATTCAATCATGCATATATGTGTTCTAAGGCAGTAAAAAAAAATTATAGTGATTCAATCATGCATATATGTTCTGAGGCAGTAAAACAATTTCATAGTGATGAAGTCATGCTTATATGTGTTCTAAGGTTGTCAAAAAACTTTCATAGTGATTCAATCATGCATATATATATGTTCTAAGGTTGTAAAAAAACTTCCATATTGATTCAATCATGCATATATGCGTTATAAGGCAGTCAAAAAACTTTCATATATGCTAATATCATGCTTGTGTACTAAGGTTGTCAAAAAACTTTCATAGTGATTCAATCATGCTCATATGTGTTCTAAGGCAGTCAAAAAACTTTCATAGTTATTCAATCATGCATATATGTGTTTTAAGGTTGTCAAAAAACTTTCATATTGATTCAATCATGCATATATGTGTTATAAGGCAGTCAAAAAACTTTCATATATGCTAATATCATGCTTATATATGTTCTAAAGTTGTCATAGTGATGAAAGAATGCTTGTATGTGTTCTAAGGTTGTAAAAAAACTTTCATAGTGATTCAATCATGCATATATGTGTTATAAGGCTGTCAAAAAAAATTATAGTGATGAAATCATGCTTATATGTGTTGTAAGGTTGTAAAAAAAATCATAGTGATTCAATCATGCATATATGTATTATAAGGGTGTCATAAAAATTGTATAGTGATTCAATCATGCATATATGTGTTCTAAAGGTGTCAAAAAAATTCATAGTGATTCAATCATGCATATATGTATTCAATCATGCATATACTAGCTTGAAATCTAACGACATGAAATAAATTATATGAATCTTTATACCTGACAGGCACCGGAGCTCATGTTGAATGCAGACGAAGTTCCTCTATTAAAAAAAAAGTTGCACAACTCATTATGGACATGGTTGGGAATGACTTCATATAAAAAGTCATGCATTTTGTTCTCAAGACGCTGACAGACACCATCCCAAGGCATAGCAGGGTCAATCAGACGGTGAGAGTTGATGCTGACGGGAGAACTCTGAGAGATCTGACTGCAGAAGGCAATGACTGGTATGGTGTTCATGTTATTCTCAAACCCGAACACACGACCCTTTTTGGGTTCATCGGTTGCAGTCACCCATGCTGTAGGATCAAAAGGTGGATGCTGGGTGGAGTCACCGCCATATCGCTCTACCATCTGCTGCTCGTATGACTCCTATAAAGTAATAATTACAGTATGGATTAATAATTATAATATTTATGATAATGTAATTCATAGTAACTTGTATATTATAATATTTATTAATACAATAAATGCATACTGATATCGCTCTTGCCTTCTCTGATACAAACTCTCATGTTCTCTTACGTTTATATGTTTCAACAAACACGTCCTTGTAAGGCACAATGCCGCCTTTTTCTGCTTCTTATAAGGTTAAAGGGTAAAAAAATCAATTAAAAAGTATGCAAAAATAGTTATAAATTTAACAATATATATATATATATATATATTGATGAGTTAACATTTTCTTCTGGTGGCTTCTAAAAGTCCTAGATCCACCTATGTATAGATGGGCATCGAGCATCTTCGCTCGGTTTGTACAGCCTTTGCTGAGCGGTTTCAAAATTCATTGCTCTTCCACTTATCGCACATTCCTTCCCAATAATCTCTCCTGATAGTAGAAGGGTCATGGCCCTTCTACTGCAGTGGATCATCTATCCCACTAGATGCTTTTATTACTGCAGTCTTCATATTGTGCAGCATGTCGGTAAATCGATTGGCAGCCATCTTCTGCCACACTACCCTTGCATCCTTCTCTTCGTTCGCAGTCGCGAAGCGATGCGAAGCCTATAAATATTTTCAAAAAGTTAACACATATGACTATAAAAAAAATTAAATATGAAACATAATATTTATGATAAACAATTGCATACCATGAATGAGGACAATAATTTGTCCAACACCTCCTTCGGGTACTCTTTTCATTGAGCGACCGGTCTTGAAAGATGCTGAAGTAGTGACTTCCTAATTTCTCGTACTACTTCTTGTGGCTCAAACCTCGCGCTGTACATGAATTGATACACATTAACAATCGACTGTCGATATACACTATTTACAAGATAAGTATCGGACAAGTGTTAATGAAATACTTATGATCGACTATCGATATACACTATTTGAATGAGTCATCGTGTGTTAGCCTGAGAAGACACTGCATCTGGCGTTGTCTTGTGATGTGTATGAGTAGCTGGTGTAGATGGGTCATGTGTAGGCGAAACATCACCTACAGAACAATGAGTTAGAAATTCACGTGATACATATTTAAACTAATCAAGTATATAATTATTTAAATGATATACCTATCAAAGCATTACGTGAAGATGAAGGTTAGGATTGGCTATCATTGAGTTGGGATCTTATAAATACGATTAACAAGTAACAATTTTTATATCAACATATAAGCAAAAACATAATAAATGCCAATATTTAGATATAACACAAAGACATCTACCTAATGATGTCCCACAACCTCCACTTGGTTCTCGACCACTAGGTGCTCGACCACTGTTACCTCCATGAACCATATTCTAACAAATAAAAATGTTATTTGAATCAGTTACATGATATGCAATTCCATGGATACATAATCAAATCGAAAATAACTCCATGCAAGCATGAATACAGTCACATCAAACATAGCAATACATTCAAATCATTCATATCACATCAATGTCAAACATGTACTTGCAGCAAACACACTCAAATATCTTGCTAACTACTACCATGACTAGCATGGTCTCCAAACTACAAAAATAAAAGCATATGAGAAAGTGATGTGGTATGTATTACAAGATGTATTTCACTAGCTCGAGTATGCTTCTTCATCACTTGTTTGACTTTCATATTCTTCTTCTTCCTCCTCCTCTTCGTCTTCTTCTTCATTGGGCGCCCATTCACTTGGTATATCATTTGGATCACATTATTTTGTGTGTGTGCCATCGGACAATGGAGATGTGACATGCAGACCATGTGTGATATCGTGAGCATAAGAAAAGTCATACATATCATCTGATTGATAGTAATCACCCTCTTCAATAATCTTGTCTTCCTGTAACTAATTATACTCGCGGTATAGTTTAGACTTTACCTTGCAAACTGCCCACCATTCATTTTTATCTGACTTCCTTGTATTCGGATATGAAGTATAGTAAACTTGTTGAGCTTGCGATGTTAATATGAATGATTCATATGTTTCAAACCTTGATTTATGATCCACCTCCATAATGCGGGAGGATTTGTCGACTCTTGTTGCTGTGGGATCAAACCAATGACACTTGAATAAGGTTATCATGTTATTTAAGCCTAAGTAAGTTAACTTCATTATTTCTTTAATAACACCGTGGTAGTCAAGTTCATTTTCATTGTAACTGCTACCCTTGACACACACGCCACTATTCATTGTTGACTTGTTTACATCATAGTCTTTTGTATGGAATCGATAACCATTTACTATGTATCTATT
The DNA here is from genome assembly GCF_984573655.1 of Nuphar pumila. Lineage (NCBI taxonomy): Eukaryota > Viridiplantae > Streptophyta > Magnoliopsida > Nymphaeales > Nymphaeaceae > Nuphar > Nuphar pumila. The sequence continues at coordinate 135,647,430 of NC_143252.1, read as the reverse complement.
ATAACATTTACTTTGGTCGGACCATTTTGTAAATAACATATTTTTTGGTCATTAACATCACCATGGTGGACCTACAAGCATAAACAATGACTGTAAACACGACCAATTAAGTAACATATTGTTGTTTACACAGAAAGAATGCATGTCATCGTCCTTACCAACTCTTTCAATCATGCCACAAACTTATTTTCACGTTCTTTTTGTAATTTTGAATCAGTGAGATGGGGAAGTTCTCTTCACAACTCTAGATCAAATTGTCTGCACTTAACAAATAATTATATTACCGAACCATGTATGTAGAGAACTTAGTGTAATATATTATGTATACTTACTCGATGTAGGGGTCGATCTCTGAGCAATTAAAAAGGATATAGATTTGTGTTGCGTCTTGCTCTCGATCTTTCAAGAGTCTTGACCGGCAACTGCCAAAGGCATTCCCAAGTTGTTTAAATATTGATAGTTGTCAGCCACAATAACTTCTTTTCCATCATTATTACGAGGTGGGCAAGTGTGAGGTGTTGGAATGTGAGGCTCAAAGTATATAGATGAAAATTTTGAAATTTCTTCTAAAGTGTACGCCTCACAAATTGAACCCTCCACTCTTTCTTTATTCTGAACCTTTTTTTTAGGTCAAATATGCATCTGTCAACAATATACATCTCGTAATACAATAAATTTCTAATAGCATTAGAGAGAAAAATATAAAAAAAAAAATTACCTTTCAAATGGGTACATCCATCGATATTGCACAGGACCACCAACCCTAAGTTCATATGGCAAGTGTATGGTCACATGTTCCATAACGTCAAAAAATGTTGGAGAAAATTTCTTCTTTAGCTAACAAATAGTAGTGACGACAGAATCCTCTAGATTCTTTACCTCAGTTACTACAACTTCCGATACACACAATGTTCTAAAAAATCGAATCAACTCGAATAATACCCCCCATATAGGTTTGTCTAACATATCATGGAATGCTAGAAGAATCAACCATCACATGATAACATGACAATCATGGCCCTTCAACCCATACAATTGTCTCTCATCTATCTTTACAACCCGAGCAATGTTAGAGACGTATCCATCTAGAAATCTCAATTGTCTCAACCACTGGCATACCTGCTTTACTTGATCTGGTTCAAGCACGTACCTTGCCTTTGGTTTCAGAACTTTGCCATTATACTCTTTGAGTTCCAATTCTGGTCTTTTACATATTACTTTTAAATTCATACGGGCCTTCGGATTTATGCTTCATTTTTCCTTTGACATTCATTACCGTATTGAACATATTATCAAACACATTTTTCTTCACATGCATCATATCCAAATTATGTTGTATCAATAAGGTCGGCCAATATGGTAGTTCCCAAAATATAGATTTCTTTGTCTAATTATGATCTTTCCCAAATCCAAGGAAGGGCCTCGCACTACAAGCATATGTCAGTCCATATAAAAAGTATCACAATCATCTTAAAATCTCCATGCCAGACAACTGATAGGTGGACCTTCTATTTCAATTGTATCTGCTTTGAACGCATTCCTTTGTCGTCAAAACGGATAGTCGCTGGGTAGAAATCGACGGTGACAATCAAACCAACACGGCTTCTTTCCATGCGTCAATCTAAAAGATTTTGTATCCTCCATGCAGTACGAACATGACAACCTCTCATGTGTGCTCCAACTAGATAACATATCATATGCAGAGAAGTCACTAATTGTCCATAGAACATCAACCTTCATATTGAAGTTTTATTTTTTGTGGGCATCGTACGTGAGAACACCGTCATCCCACAGTATTTTCAGTTTATCAATCAATGACCTTAAATATACATCAAGATTTTGGCCCGAAGACGTCGGGTCAGGGATCAATAGAGACAAGAAAAGATTTTGACGCTTTATACACAAGCTTAGAGGAAGATTGTATGGGATGACAAATACTGACCAACACGAGTATGAGGTTGATCTACCCCCAAATGGATTAAATCCATTTGTACATAAACCAAGCCTAACATTTCTCACTTCCATTGCGAAGGTCTGATGAGTACGATCAAAGTGCTTCCAAGCTTCCGCGTCAACAGGATGTGTGATCTTGTTTTCATCATGTTGAACTTTATTTGCATATCATCTCATGTGTGTAGCTATCCTCGAAGACATATACAATCGTTATAATCTAGGGGTGAGAGAGAAGTAGCAGAGTGACTTGTATGGCACTTCTTTTGACCTCATGCTATCATTGCCCCTTGTCTTTGGCTTGAACCGAGGATGCCCACATAATAGACATGATCTGCTATTTTCTTGATCTTTGAAATACAACATGCAGTGATTTGGAGAAGCATCTATCTTTTGATACCTCATACATAAAGTGTTGACCATAACCTTCGCACGATAGAAAATTTGTCACAATTTCTCATCTTTGAGCAACATACTTTTCACAATAGAGCACAGATAGTCAAAACATGATTGACTCAAATTATACTCGGACTTCAAATTCATTAGTTGAAGAACTGCAGACAAGATAGTATGACTCTCGTAACCATTCCAAAGTGGCTCATCAACATCTTTAAGTAAATCATAAAATCTACTAGCTGCATCGTTTGTTGTTTCTTTCTCTACCCCAATTGGTACAATACTAGGACCCATAGTAGAACCCGGTTCTGATCCTGCAGCATCAAATATTAAATTCATATATAGATTATCATGCACCACATCGACCTGTGCGTCAAAATTATTCTAAAATTCTTCACCATATGTAAACACCCCAAATTTTCACCCTCATCCAGTGTTTGTCCATTTCATATATAATTGCATATCACTGCATACATTTTTGCATATCATTTCATCGCATTGCATAGCATTGCATGTCATTGCATCTCATTTTCGAGATCCAGCACTCTTGTTTTCAAAACATTCAATCCAGATTTGAGTTTTAAAGCTTTCTTTCAAAATCAATTTCAAAACCTGGGTTTTTATTTAACATTCTATCATTTTCCAACCCCAGGACCTCGTATTTCGAAATATTTTCTCAGAAAACGATCTGGATTCATTTCAAACTCAATTTCAATTGATTTCAATTCTCAGATGAGACCCATTTAGGTGGTGTTGCTTCTGGATTCCTTTACTTATCAAAAATCTCAAAAATTTTAGAGTCCTAGTTGGATCAGGACTCTTTTTCCAGAGTCCATTCGGATCAGAACTCTACTTTTCACTACCTTTTTACCTGTTTTTGAAGAAAACCTTTCAAAATCTTCTGTTTTGGCCAAAATCTCAGAGTCCTGGTTGGATCAGGACTCTTCTTCAAGAGTCCAGTCGGATCAGGACTCTTCTTCAGAGTTTCAATTGGATTGAGACTCTAATCTTTTACAGCTATTTTATCCATTTTCAATCAAATCTTTCAAAATCTTTTAAAATGAGTCAGAAACTCAGAGTTTTAGTCAAAACAGGACTCTGTTCAGAGAGTCCTAGTTGGATCAGGACTCTGATCATGATTTCAATTTTGAGAAAATCTTTCAAAAATCTTTCCATTTATCAAATTTGTTACACTTTTATCAAAGAATTTCAAAATTCTGAGGTTTTATCTCAGAGTCCTGATCAAATCAGGACTCTACCCCAGAGTCCTGATCGAAGTAGGACTCTATCCAAAATTGATTTTCTCACTTCATTTTCACTAGTTTTCAAAAAGCTTTGCTTAAATTTCATCATTTGCTTATCAGAAAACCAAAATTCTTAGAGTTCTGATCGAATCAGGACTCTTTCTCAAGGTCCTAATCAAATCAGGACTCTGAACCAAAACTTTGATTTCATCTTGTTTTTTAACTGTTTTTCAAAAAATTTTCATTTGTTTTTCAGAAAAATACCAAAAATCTAGAGTTTCAGTCCGATCAGGACTCTGTCCCAGAGTCCTAGTCTAGTCAGGAGTCTGTTTTGAAGTCTGTTTATATTCCATTTTCATTTATTTCCATTTGTTTTCAAAAATTAGGTCATTTCGTAGAGTCCAGTTAATTCAGGACTCTATTTCAGAGTTCTGATCGAGTTAGAAATCTAACCCTGACTATGTTTTTTACTTATTTCATCAATTTTTGATAAAATCTTTTGAAAATTCTTTCATTTGGCTTTTAAAATCTAAAATCTCAGAGTCCTAAGAGTTCAGGACTCTAACCCGGAGTTCCAGTTCGCTTGAGACCCTATTTTCAAAGATCTTGAATTTCAAATATTGATTTTAACCCTTTTTTAAAGCCATTTTCAGTATTTATTTCAAAATTTCAAAACTCTAATGTGGGGTCCACTCAGTTGGCGCCATATCCAGAGGAGTTCTGACCCAGTTGGAACTCTGTGTCATTTCAAAACTTTTAATTTCAAGTCTACTTTTGAATCTCTTTTGAAAACTCCTTCAATTTCAAGTTTTAAAATCGCTTTTTAAAAAACAAACTCAAGTAGGGCCCACTCGGGGTGGCGCCATATTCAAGTAAGTCAGGGCTAGACTAGGGTTAGTCGGTGTCTTGGTTAGTGTTAGAGGTTTAGAAGAGTCAAACCCCTTTTGAAAAAAAATCATTTTGAAAGTTAGTTTTTAAAACTAGTGTTTTTAAAGGTTTTTAAAAGATGTTTTAAAAACCCAAATGTGAAAATGCCAAGTGGCATCACATTTGGGGATTTTCTAGGATAGTCTAGGGGTTAATTAGGCATTAGAGTAGATAATCTAGACTAGGGGTAGGATAGTCTTTTCACCCCAAAATCGCCCCCCCCCCCCCCTTTAGAGTCCAATTTTCTTAAAAAACTTGATTTTTAAAACCTAAAAAAATCTTTATAAAAGGGAGCATAGGGGGGGACGATTTTGAGGATTCATCCTTGAGGTTTCTTGGAGCTTCTCTCTCCTCTCCAGCCCTTCCTCCATTGCTGCAACTCCAAGGTAAATTTTCTCCACCTTTTCTTATTTTATTTAATGCTTTTTAATGATTCAAACCTAGATTTAGGCTTGGACACCCCTCCTTATGAAGATCCAACCATGGTTTCACCTCAAGAACTATCAAGAACGGTCCAAGAAGATGATCTAACTCTGTTTTTTATGTTTTACAGGGATTCTAATCCATTAGAATCAATTTTAGCATTAGTCTTTGCATTATTAACCAATAAAATACATGATTTACCCTTTTAATGGGTTAAATCTATGTTTTAACGGTAATATTGAATTCCAGCCATTGATTCCCTGCTTTTATTTTATTTTCATGGTTTATTCATGTTTGTTTTACGTTCTATAGCATAGAAATAATTTTTATTTACTGTTTTATGGTTTATTTTATTGTTTTCATTAGTTAATGCATATTTTCTCAAGTTTCTTAGATTTCTGTGTGTTTTTTAGTTTAGAACAGAAAAGAGCATGCTGTTTCGGATTGAAATATGTGCTGTTAATTTCTGATTTTTTTATATGTGATGCATGCATATGTGATTGATCTACTGTAAAAAAATCAGAGATTTTGGACTTTGGAACCCTGTCAAAAAAATTAGACATCAAGTCGGGTTTTTAAAACTTTAAAATCGTTGTTAAAATCAAGAGGGTAACTTGCTGTGACGATATTTTTCTCATCCTATATCCGATTTTAAATCTGTAAATTGATATGGATTTATGTTGATTAGATCTATCTACTGTGAAATTTTCAGAATTTTTGACCACTGTTTATTATTTTCCCTCTGACAGAAACTCTGATTTTTTATTTAAAACTCGTTAGGATTTACCAAAACCCTAATCAGACTTGTGCTATTCGTAAATCCCAAAATACAGATCCGATTCATGATCTGTAAAAGTGAGTATTGTTATTTTTTTGTCAACTATTCACTGTTAAAATATCAGATATTTTGGAATAGTATTGATATTTATCCCGGAATTTGTAATCTTCAGTATCTGTTTTAACTCATGTTTGGTTTGCAATATTCAGGCTCGGATTGCCGGTAGGGGATCTCCTTGATCCTAAGTGATTTTTCAGATCTGTAAAAAAGAAAAGTTTTGTTTTTATGTCTAGTTGGTCTCTGTCAAAAATCAGAAATTTTCATGGAGGTTTGACCCCTGGTTCGGGTCTTGGACTGAGACTGGTTGGTGAGCTAGGTCAAAAATAGCATATTTTTAGGGTTTAATGCAATTTTCGGATTAATTTAATGCCAAAAAAATATTTTTATGATTCTAATTTGATATTAGGGTTATAACAAGTGCAGGTACCAATTTTGAGGACTTTTAGAATCCGTTTGATGCTTGAATGGCTTGAATTGCAAAACAGGGCACCCGAAGAATTCTAAAACACTGCAAAAATCACAAAATTTGTGATATTCTTGGATTTTCGTGTATAAACATATATTTTTAGGGTTTAATCATATTCATAATCATATTAGGTTAAATTTGATGTTCATTTGATTTCATTTAGTGCATAAAACCTAAGTTTTACCAAAATATTTTCTAAAAACCCTGATTTCAAGGCCATAGTCTTGCTATCGGGGGCAATTTGGTCATTTGACCTAAATTTCGAAATCCCTAACCCTATTTTTTCATATTTTTTTCATGTCATAGCATATTTGGTTTGATTTATTTTTATTTAAACCTCAAAACTTGCATTTTATCAAATATCTTTCTAAAAACCCTAATTTCAAGGCCATAGTCTTGTTATTAGGGGTATTTTGGTCATTTTGACCTCAATTTCGAAATTTCATATCTTATCTTCCTTATTTATTCAATTTTATTTCATACTTTATCATTTTGATTTAAGGGAATCATGGCAAAAAGGCTTATATCTAGCAAAATCCAGCAATTTCCTGATATTACTGGATAAATCTAGAAAAGCCAACATATCATCACCAACAAAGTTTTCTAATTTTGCAGGTACATTGAAGACTTTATTTTTCATGTATTTAAATTTCAATAGTGATGTAAACTAAATTAAACTTTGGAATAAGAATTTACATTTCCTGCTTAGCTTAGGCAGCATTGCATATAGTTTATTTTTTTAAATAATGTTAATGTGTGATGGATGATGATTCATGCATATTCAAACTCACTATGGTCTACACGAATGGCACATGCACTAGCTTTTATGAAGTTTATAAACTTGGTGGAATTCGTATTTATGGCCATAGTCAGAATATGAATGATACCCAGATTTATGATCTTCACATTAGCCACATTCAGCCTACACTCTCAGGCTAACTTCAAAATGCACTGCATTTCTCAAAAATACAAAAAGTATTTCTCAATTCCTCAAATCCATATTCATTCATTTCATGCATTTGCCAATTCCAATTCAAATCTCAATTCAAAGAAGTTCATTTTCTCAAAATCCTCTAAGTCTTATTCAAAAATCGATTTTCTCAAAATATTGATTTGCCAATGATATTTCAAGTCTTTCCCAAGTTCCAAATTCGATTTTTCTAAGTTATATTTTCAATTTCAAAGTTTGAATTCAAAGAAACCAAGTTTTCCAAGTTATTTCACATTTCTCAGAATCAATTTTTCACAAAATCTCAAGATTTCTTCAGAAATCGATTTTTACTTTTCTCAGAAGTACATTTCAAATCCCAATTCACGATTTTCCATGTGATATCTATTCTAAGTGTTTCAGTTATTCAAAGCAAACATCATGTTTTCAAATATGCATTTTCAGAAAATTCATAGCACATGCCTGATTCTATGTGCATTTAGAAATTAGAATATGATTTAGACAAGTTGAATAGAGCAGAGCAGTAGATTGATCCTTGGTTCGATTACCCCTGTTAAAGGTGGCAGGAACGGTCGAACCTCGTACCGACAGGCGAGTCCCATTCTTCAAAATTATCCTGCATTTTAAAAACGGAGGCGAGTTATTTTCAAAATCTTTTTCAAATGTCAGTTTGATTTGCAAAAGTAAAATTTTGCGATGATAACACCATGAAGCGTCCAATTTTGATAATCACTCACAAAACCATTCCTATATAGGTGATGTCTAACGTCATGAGGTTCTACAAATCGATTGTTCTTACATATCGTGCAGGGGCACCTAATCCGACCAGTGGGATCCACTGTACTGACACTTACCATTATAAATTCAATAAAACTGTCAACACCATTCATATATTCAAGTTGATACCTCATTGTCAACTATCCTACGGTACATCCATTCATGGTTTACAGCAATTTTATCCTATGATGTTATGAATATTATCCTAACCAGTTAAAAGAGAATCACAAGAATGTTATGATGAAGAAAATATCTAATTTATCATGCATTCATGGTGGATGTAATGATTTGATATATATATCACACACACACACACACACACACACACATATATATATATATATATATATATATATATATATATATATATATATATATATATATATATATATATAATGTCATTCAATCACAAAAACTATGATGCATACATTGATAACTTAATATTTTCATGTGCAAACCCATTCATTTGAAGCATTGATAACTTATCATTCATTTTCATGTGCAAAACCATTAATAACATGATACATTCATTTAAAGCATATTTTCATTATACAATTTCACTTGGAACGCATAATCAAATTGAAAATAACTTCATGCATGCATGGATACAGTCACATCAAACATTGCAATACATTCAAATCATTCATATCAAAACAATATCAAACATATACCTGCAGCAAACACACTCCAATATCCCGCTAATTAACTACTACCATGACTAGCATGAAATCTCGAAAAATACCAGTGGCAGGGGGGCAGATCCCCCTGCCATTGTTGCTTTAACAAGGGTAGGGGGCTCCGCCCCCCTGCCGAAAAATACCAGCGGCAGGGGTGCTCCGCCCCCTACCGAAAAATACCAGTGGCAGGGGGCAGGTCCCCTGCCGACAGGTTGGAAAGAGGGACAGGGGGGAGGCGCGAGGGTACGGGAGGCAAGCTCACCAGCGTGGTCACTGGTGGACTTTGGTCGAGTTGCCGGAGGAACATGTGGTGGGTCGCCGATGGGGCCACTGAGGGGAAGAAGGGGAGATGGCATCGATCGGAGAGGGATGGGCATTGGTCAGTGTGGCCGAAGAGGGAGGCAGTCTATGGAAGGGGGAGAAGGGAAGGGAGGAGGTCATCGAAGAGAGAGACGGTCGCCGGAAGGGGGAGAAGGGAAGGGAGGAGGTCGCTGGAGAGCGAGGCGATCGCCGGAAGGAAGAGAAGGGAGGACAAGCAACAGGGCGAGAGAAAGGAAAAGAAAGGGGGCTTGCATGAGGGATTTACGGAAAATTTAGTGACAGATTTATGACAAAAAAACCATCATAAATACCATCACAAATTTATGATGAAGTAGCGACGAAAAATTTTTGTCACTGATCTGTCGTGAAGTTGCGACGGCATTTGAGACAAAAATTTTCCATCGCTAATTAGCGATGGATTCGTGATGGAATTTTTTCTATTGCTAATTCTGCAAATAATTTGAATGTTAGCGACAGATAGTTTTTTCTAGCTAATCTATCGCAAATTTACGATAAAAAAAATCCATCGCAAATTGTTGTTGCTAATTAGAGTTTTTCTTGTAGTGTGCTCATGTTGAGCAGAATGCTCACTATTTTGGTCCCTTGAGTTGGCAGATCCTCTATAAATTGTGTGTGAAGAAAAAGTTATTGTTCGTAGCTCATCGATTCCTACATGAACGTTTTGTTGACTCTAAAAAAGAGTTACAGCATACTGGCTCCAGGAGAGGAGTTGTAGCGTTAGGCCAAAGGTGCCCATGTGAGGACGAGTACCTAGGAAGATGCTTTGAAGGACCACTTTGGGGTGATACGCAAGAAGGCATCCTCTACAGGAGGACTAGTTTGGACCATTGAAAAATCGTAAATTGGTGCTTAAGAGAGTTGATATCCCTGCGACACGCATTGGTGGTCGTCTTTCTCTGTGAGGACCACGAAGGACTTGAAATTGCTCTTGCTGGGGTTGGAAGGCATGTCAGCCATGAGCATAAAGATGGCAAGTCTATCATGCAGGCGAGAATGACCTGCTTGTGTATGAGACTGCACTGGATCTCATGAGCAGAGAATGCTCGATGTTGATAAAGCAGAAGACCGTTGTTTAAGTGATCGGAGGCGCGTTAAGGAATGAGACTTGGAGTGTTAAAGGTTGTGGTGTTGGGGGATGTAAATCAGAACAAATGAAATAAGGTGAAGAAAAAGAATAAACCAAAGATAAGTATAAAGAGAAATTGGCATATCAGTGAAGATTGTGTTCTTACCTGCACCAACACTGTCAAGGATGACAATGGTTTTGGGTGGGGAAGAATGTCCCAGGTCGATCTTTCGAAATGAAGCATGTATAGTGCGGAGCTCTACTGAGTGAAAAATGCATCCACTATAGGAACGGGCGGTGTGTGTTGGCTTGATCGATGACGTGCGGTGGTAGCATGGCATGCGATAGGCAATGGTATCGTCGTTAGTACATTATTGTATGGCGGCGCAGACGTGGAGCATTTTTTGGTTAAGCAGTGCCAGTGGATCAGAGGATATTGCCTTTAGAGATTTGGTTAAGGACCTCTCGGCTTGCAAGAGTTTTTCACGCGTAGTGGTTGGATGCACGGGGGTGCATGTGGGTTAGGGCTAATTCTCTCAGGGATCACATTAGGCGATTCCAATCAAGTATGGTGACTCGGGGCTAGGCGAGTAAATCCCTAGGCACCGACGAATGAGTCTGGGTAGTGCTCTTTGCTATGGTGTTCAATCATCAACTGGTCTTCGAACTGGGGGTTGCAAGGTCTTGTTCTTTCAATGGTGAGGTTTTATTGTGGTGCGCATGGAGTCACAATACGCTCTATGGCATGCAAGGATAAGGCAAAGTTTGTGCCTCTTTTGTAAGTGATAGCTGGTATGAGACGGCTATGCACTAAGCGGCATAGACTGCATAGAATACGAAAGAAAAATGCGCTTGATCAGCGTCTGCTAGGCAGTTGCGCACGAGGTGGTGCGCAGGGCCAATGAAAATGATTCAACACATGGAAAGGTGTTGGTATGCGGCCTTTGGCTGTTAGGCTGACCAACTTGGGCAGCTTGGCACATCGCGTGTTTGCGAAGCATTCTATACCCATGACAGGGCGATAGAAAGACTTGCGGTGGTAAGGAAGGACCGTCAGGCTGCACTGGCTTATTGAAAAAAGTAAGCCCATGACAGTCATGCTTCCTAAGGTATTTGGTCGATCAATCATGGTTCTCATTCTTAAGGATGGCTCTAGAAGTAGCATTGACAACTTTAGACCAATTGTGCTTAGCAACACTATTTATAAAGTCATTTCAAAAGTGCTTGTCTCTTGCCTTCAACTTGTCATTGACAAAATTATTTCAAAAAACTAATATACATTCATCAAGGGGAGGAAACTACATGAGGGTTTTATTCTTGTGCATGAAGCTATTCATTCTATTCACTCTTCTCGTAACAAAGCCTTCTTGCTAAAGCTTGATCTTTCTAAAGCATTTGACACAGTCAGATGGGGCTTTCTTCTTGCATGTATGGAGAGTATGAACTTTGGAGTAAGTTGGTGCAAATGGGTGAAGGAATTTCTTTGTATTTCGGCATCAACAATAAGCATCAATGGCACTTAAGGTACGTTCTTTAACTTATCTCATGGATTAAGACAGGGTGACCGCTTGTCGCCCGTACTCTGCCTCCATGATTGAATCGGCTATTGGGGGTGATTTATTCTATGGTGTGGACTTGTAACGCCCCAACAATTTGGACGGAAAATTTTGGTTTTTTTTTTTTTGAAATAGCGGAAGTGACAAGTCCAATAGTTGGGCGAATTACAGGGTAAAACATAGAGTACTAAAGAACATTCCATTCATTAAATAAGGTATTAATGTCATTAATTACATCTCATAACTGTAACATAAATGTAACTAATCAGAGTCTAAGCATGAACACTAAAAGATGAGATCCCATGGCTACTTCTGTTGTGACACCCGCGATCGCTCCACTCATTCGCTACCTAAAAAAATTTAATGCAGAAAGGGTCAAACTCCCCTATCTGCGTAAGAAGTATTATATTCATATGTTTGTGCTCAGTGTCTTGTGTACAGATATGTGCAATATTTTCAAGTATCATGAATATAAAATTCCAGGCAATATAACTTGCTAAGTAGGAAATTACTACTAAGACAGGCATGCTTTCTACTTTATTACGAAACAACAAAAATGTATCAGATACATGTTCATTCTTATAGGCCTTTCTTGTTTCTATAAATTTCTAAGATCTAAGACAAGGATTACAAAAAATGTACTTAGAAGCTATAAGAAAAATGTAAAACTTTTATGTTTATCTTTCACTTACCTTATGGGTACGCACAGGCATTCGACATCATATCGGACCGAGACCATACGGGGGTCTATTATTTAGTAACCCGTATGACTAGCCGTACGGATATCCAAAGTTGACAGTCCGTGACTGAGAGAGTACTCTCCAGTGGATAGAATTAGAATTAGGATATACCCTGTAACTTCTGCAGAAGACTTGGATCTACCACCTAGGACACACTGGTAGTCTTGACCATCTAACTCTGAGGACTAGGGACCGGGTGAGATGCCTAGCTTTCACAAAAATATAAATGTCCCACGGAGCTTGTACCATCTACCCTTTTCAAGGTAGAACACGGGTCCGGTAACATACACCGTCTTTCAGGTATACCCAGAGCCCTGAGAATCCGGTAACATATATCGTCTTTCAGGTATACCTAGAGTCTCTCAAATCTTTATGTTTATGCCTAATTTTTAGTCTTTCATTTATTTTCTTGTGCGAGCCATCGCACCATGAGGGATTTCCAAAATCCTGAACTCGCAATTGGGTTCAAACACATAGTATGCATCTTACCATTTGGGGTGTCTCATAAGCACTGCCCAATTATGTATATTCTCAGAATTTGGCTTGACCCAGAGCCCATATTTGAACATTTATTTTCTGAGCTATAGCATACACATTCGTACCCACGAACAATGCCATCCTCGTGGCATGTTTTGCTTACACACATTTTTCTTTTCTTTATGTGCACTCTTATTGAAGTCACATGGACTTCACACACCACATCGGGATGCCTTAAGCACGCCTGTGTCGTGGATGTGTGGCTGCCACCACCAAGTGACATAAACAACAAGACACGCTAACCGATGAGAGCCCACCTACGCGCGCAGGCCCAACAAACATCTGAATGGGGTTACCCATTCCCTGTTGTACCCACGTTAGTGGTGCAGCGTTATAATTCAGTCCAGCAACTCACGGCAAACCCTTATGGGTCGGACGTCCATCACAGCCAGTAGCTTGCGCCACCGCGAAGGTACATAACTAGGGTGGTGTACCCTACCCATCACCCAAGGTTAGAAAGGGACTGAACCCCTCGATCCAGCCAACTAGGTTTGCGTGAGGGCAGCCCCTGCTACCGTCCGACAAGAGGGAGTCTACTGGGCTCAAACGGTTCCCTATGGTTTCATAAAATATCATAAAAAAGCGTTGCTTCTATGCTGCTGCCACGTAACACTAGCAGGGCCTGTAGCTCACGCCGGACCAGTAGTGCTCTGTTGTGTCAGCTAGGTGCTAGTTTGGCCAACATACCTTGAGCCCTACCAGGTACAAGCCCAGCGTGCTCAACCCGCACGCTGGCGTTGGTGACCCCTCCATCTCATCGATGGACTGCTGCCAGGAGTGGAAAAGTATTCCAGTTAGGGGTTGGTGAGACACCCATTACACCGACATGGTTCAGCCCATCGAGTCTGTAGTTCTGAGTGCAACTTCATGTAGTTGTTTTTTTTTCTTATTTGATCTTATAAATGGTGTTTGGGAATAAAAGGAACCAGATTTGGGTTCCCATGAACATGCACATGTTCACACACCAAACCAGACTAACTGGGTTCATAAGTTTATGTGCAGATTCACCCTGCATGGTCCTGCATTGACAGAGTTATAAACATGAACTAATAGATCTAGTTTTAGGAACCCATCTATCTGACTTCACTACCACGTATTTAATTTATAGGAACATACAACATGTAGTCGATTCTATCAAACTAATCAAGCCACTATGTACATGTGATTACAATATAAACAAACCTCATATTTGTGGATTCCTAGTCTACGTTAGATCAGGTGTTCTGCTATAAGCTTGAGAATAGATAAACATGGGATGTGCTATGAAGACAAGTTTTATTTTATTCCATGTTCCACGATTGTTGTTCATATGAGGAAGATCGGTGTGTGTCACGGGTATTCCACAGGTCATTTTATAATAAGACCTACCTGATCCTGCCCTGGCACCGTAGATTCAAGTTGACCTAGGTCATATGGTCAGATTTGCACCACTTACACGGATCTATAAAAATGATCAATGTAAGATGGATGCAACACAGAAATTTAAATTTTTTTTATCTGCCATACATAAGCTATTGGGGTGCTGCCTGCCAATGTGGGTCTTAATGGTAAACGGCACCCTTGATGTGGGACTCGGTCCCTGCCATTACCACACTGATGTGGTATTGCGGGACGACCCCTTTTCCCCTCCGCTATCGACACCTTCGATAGCTGCATACATATTGGCGCAGGACTACATGAATGTTTATAAACAAAAAAAATTTATTGTGGTCACTGCATCAACCTAAGACGGATGTTGTTGGCTTAACCCCTAAGCTTAGTCCTATAGACGACTAGGGGTCTAGAACACACACGCACCTCATGACGCTAAGTACTAGCCCCATGCCGGTGGTGCCATCAAAGGGAGAAGGACGAGGGTGTTACCACCTATTTGTGCCACAAGGCACTAACCACACGCACACAGATAGAATACCCCTTACCTTGTTCGGAGGATCGAGCTGGTGAAGATGAAGTTGTCTTCTTCGGTTGGAACTCCACGTGAAGCAAGGAAGAAGAATGTCCCACATCCAAAAATGGAGGTGTTGAGAATAGAGGGAGAGAGAGAAAGAGATGAAAATGGTAGGGTAGGATTCACATTTTTTTTCAAGGGGTCTTCCCCCTACTTAATCTCCTCAAAAGTAGTTTTTTCAATTTTTGCTTTTGTTTTTGTTTTTTGTGGTACCCCTCCATCTCTTTTGGTGGGATTCCCCTACAATGTTGGAAAAGTGAGAGAAGTAGCAACTCCTCTCACATTTTTTGTGGAGAGATGGCTAAAAGATAGGGATTCTTTAGCCTCCACGTTTTTACCTTTTTCAAAATGGTAAAAATGCAAGTAATTCATGCAAAAAGCCAGGTGCACAGAGGGTTTCAAAGTGATGTCCGTTCCCAAAGGGGCAACAAATCCCACCACTATGCTATGTTGCATTTCATTGCAAGTAGTGCGAAATTTATTTTACTTAAACCTGTTTGGGCCTATTTCTGATTTTTATATAAAAAGGAAAAAGGTTTTCCTTTATACTACACGTGTGCGCACGATGGGTTTTTAACCTGCATCAAACCCCAGGAGGTAACGAGCCTCCCCGCTACACCACTCTCTTTCGTTGCATGTTTTGGCGAGATTAATTTATATAAGCTTACGCTTAACATTTCCCTTTTTGGCGGGTTTCCTTATTTCCACGTGGGCTTTTTCGATTCTTCTTATCTTCACATTTACTTTTGTTTAATATATTTTGGAACTCGTACTAAAGTCTTAAAATATTCAAATTTCTTGAGATTTCCTCTCAAAGCGGGTCAGATCTTCGGATGTCCCTGGAGTCCAAATCTGATTCCCAATCCTTGTTTTCTTTGTTGGACCTGTGTGGACCAACCTGGATTTTAGTGAAATTCCATTGGATTTGACATAGTCATAGCATTTCGCAAAATTTCACACTTTTTTTCTCTGAAAATTCCTTAAATATTTTGGGTTTTACAAGACTTGTCGGGCTTTCCTAAATTTTCTCACATTCTCTTTGTCAATGATATCCTCGTATTTGGCCAAGCAAGTGAAGCCAACATTGCAAATCTATGGGTTTTGCTGCATATATTTTATGAGTTATCCAGACTTTCAATCAATGGCCTAAAAATGAGCTTTAATCTTGAGGGTAGGATTGACTTATTTGCATCCACCCTCTTTGGGTGTCGAATTGGCAATCTCCCACTTAAATACCTTGGTTTGCCCCTACATCAAGGTGTAACAAGCGATCGTTATTGGAAGGATGTTGAGGATAAAACCTTGTCAAGATTGAACTCTTGGGTTAGATTCAGCCTTGCCATCGTGGGGAGGGTCAGGCTTGTGAAGCATGTCCTTACTAGCTACCCCCTACACTTTTTTCAATTATTTCACATTCCAAACAAGACAAGAATGAAAATCAATAGTCTTTCAAACATTTATTTGGTCCAAAAAAGTTGAGAAAGAAAAAATGCATTTGGTTTCTCGGGAGATCATCACTCGCAGAAGGGTGGATTGGGCATTCGAGAGGTTGAAAGATGGAACAAAGCTGTATTATTTAATTGGCTTTGGATGACACTCACCCTTAACAAACCATGGGTACGCGTTATCAAGATTTAATATGGACTATATAGCTGGTTGTGGGAGTGCAGTGGGGGCTATAAATGAGCCGATGGATCCGGAGTTTGGAAGGGACTGGTGAAAATCATTCCTGAGTTCGTTGGTGCAATATTCGTGTCTTTTGGTGATGGTTTTAACACTCGATTTTGGAAGGTTGTGCGGGGAAAAGAACTCATTTTTTCATTTTAGAATCTGCAACATGGTAGGAAAATATAACTAAGAAGCTATACCTCTTCAACCGTTTTTGAAGAATAGATGTGCCTTACGAAGGACTTGTCGCCTCTAAAACCTAATGACTCATTAGACACTTTGAATTAAAAACACTCTTCCAATGGTGAATTTACCATGGGATCATGTTACCGAATGCTTGGTCCCCCAATCGTACATTGGATGCCTATCAAAGCATTGAGGGATGCCACTATCTGGTTCGAGGATCTCTCAATGCATGGTTGATTCTACATAATAGGCCTCCCACCCATCATGTGCTTAAATCAAGAGGCATCTACATTACAAACATGTGTTTATAATGTAGAAGATAGGGGGGATTATCCTTGCAGCTCTTTTGAGAACGTGAATACGTGAGAAAGTGTTTCAAATTGGTTTGGCAATCAGCTGCCCCTCATTGGGATGCTCCAAATAAAATGAGGAATGTCCTCATTGCTTCACATATCCAAATTCAAATGGGCTGACCTGAATGTTCCTTTCTTATAGGGCCTGCAGTCCTCTTTGTATTTACATTGAGTGACATCTCATCACTTCTCATCGTAATACTTCCTAACTGAAATGAAATGCAACTGTATTTTTGTTTCAAAAAAAGAAGTGAGGGTATTCGGTGCAAAAATTAAATGCTTCATTATGTTTTTAGAAATGGCATTCTTCTCATGTGTTTTGGCTGTGTAATTAAAAATTTGTTTGCCACTTTTTAAGTAGTTTAAAAAAAAAGTGTTACTTACCAACAGGGGTGGGGTCCACTTATGTGGCAGGATCAGTTAGTGCACGTCACCTTGTGTTGGGGGCATTGCAGGTTCAAATCCCTATGGTACAGTTGTGTAACTGGTAGGGGGTCTACGTAACCCATGCTTTCTCTGTTGAAAAAAAATTGTAATTACATGGCATATTGCAATTTTTGAACAAACTGCTGGGTTTTTATTATAAATATCCATCTTCTTAATTGTCATAATAAAGTCGCTCTAATCATAATAATAAAATAGAAAACCATTGAGACTCTCTCTCTCTCTCTCTCTCTCTCTCTCTCTCTCTCTCTATATATATATATATATATATATATATATATATATATATATCACATACATAAACAATGAGAAACTTAATCTCTAAATCTTGATAAATAGTATTTGATGATGATTTTTTTGGTGGAAAATGATGATAGAGTTCAACTTTCTTGTAGTGCGGTTGATCTAACCTTCCCAAGTTGGGCAGAAAATAATAACGTGATATTAACATAATAACATGATCTTAACGATATTAAGTATTTATCAGATCATTTGGTGACATGTAACAATGATAACAACTTTCGATTTGAATTATGGTGGCTCCGTGAACTTGACACTATAGAATCTATGGGTCTTGGTGGCTTCATCCTCAAGACGGAAAGTGGGTTGCACTAAGCATTTTAAGGAAGATTGACTTTGTGAGACTGAACCTCATTCTTTGGTCAAGAGCAAAAACAAAGCAAAATTTCAAGAGGTTGAGGGGTGGAAGGTTCAACTACATGCTCTTGAAAATTAAATGTGTATAGAATGTCGTCATGAGGAGGCTTCTCAACTAAAAGTAATACATGAACAACTCGCCTCTTTGGTGGAGGAGCGGAGTGTTTGCAAAGTAAGATGGAGACAAAGGTCACAAATTACTTGGCTAAAGGAAGGTGACCTAAACACGCGCTACTTTCATGCTTATGCATCAAATCGAAAGAGAATAAATTACATTTTCTTCTTGGCTTCCAATGATGACCAACTACAAGAGCCAGCCCTCTTGGTCTTCTTCACTCACCAACTCCAAACCATATTTACATCCTCTACTCGATGGGTGCCCGACTTGGCAACTTGTGGCTTTGCGCTTTTGAAGAGGAATAAGTAAGTCTCATCTCAAAGAATTTTGATGTTGATGAAGTTAAGATGGTTGTCTGGTCTTTGCCTCTAGGAAAGGCCCCGGGGATTGATGGCTTTCCTATTGAAGCATTCCAAAGTATTTGGGATGCGTGTAAAGAAGATTTTGTTTTATTGTTCCAAGAATTTCATGCTAATGTTGTCCTTCCTAGAGCTCTTGGACGATCACTTATGGTACTCATCCCCAAAGATGGTTCACATGGTATTTTTGACAACTTTCAGCCAATTTCACTTAGCAACACCATCTACAAAATCATCTCCAAGGCGTTGGCCTCCCGCCTCCAATTGGTCATTGACCACATTATCTCTAAGAATCAATTTGCATTCATTTTGGGAAAGAAGTTGCATGAGGGGTTTCTTCTTGCCCATGAAGTCGTCCATCAATTCATGATTATCGCTCAAAGGCCTTCTTACTGAAACTTGATTTATCTAAAGCATTTGACACAGTGAACTGAGATTTCTTACTTGCATGCCTGGAGCAAATGAACTTTGGGAGCAAATGATGTGCCTGGATCAAGGAGCTACTTCGCATCTTGGAATCGGCAATCACAATCAATAGCACCCAAGGTTCATTTTTTGACTTATATCTTGGCCTTCGACAAGGTGACCCCTTGTGGCCCCTCCTCTTATTGTTATCGAGACTCTCACCTCCATGATTGACTCTGCGATCGCTGATGGGTTGTTTTATGGTGTGGAGTTGTTGGGCTTTCCTTCTTTTTCACATATCCTATTTGCCGACGACATTCTCATCTTTGACAAAGCCACCACTACCAATATTACAAACTTAGTGGATTTTGTTGTGTGTGTTCTCCGAACTCTCTGGACTATTTATTAATGGACTCAAGTCAAACTTTGTTTCTTTTCATGGAGGGGACACCACATTATTTGCATCCACCATTTTTTGATGCCAAGCTGGAATGCTTCCTCTAAAGTATCTTGGCCTCTCACTTCACCAAGGCATTGCAAGAGACAAATTTTTTAAAAGATGTTGAGAATAAAATATTATCAAAAAACAATTCTTGGATTGGGTTCAATCTTGATATTGTGGGAAGGGTGACGCTTGTTAAACATGTCCTCACTTTCTATCTCCTTCATTTTGTGCAAATCTTTCACATCCCAACCAAGACACGGAAAAGAATTAATAGAGTCTTTCAAGTCTTCATTTGGTCTTGTAAAGTACAAAAAGAGAAAACCCATTTGGTCTCTTGGGGGATCATTACTAGAACCAGAGAAGAGGTTTGGGAATTCGTGAAGTTAAAAGATGGAACAAGGCCTTATCAAATGGTTGTGATTAATCTTAACCATTGACCAACCGTGGGTAGATGTCATCAAACACAAATATGGACTCCATGGTTGGCCATGGGAATGGAATGGTGATTCAAAATGGGTTGGAGGATTCGGTATTTGAAAAGGGTTAGTGGAGTTTATTCTTAATCTAGTTGAGTCTTTTTTCGTGTTAATGGGTGATGGTACAAAAACCAGATTTTTAAAGAATGGTTTGCATCAAGATGGGTGTTTGAAAGACTACCTGCTCTTTATTGGGCTTCTCAAGGCAAAGAGGAACCAATTTTCTTCTTTTGGCACCAACATGGCTGAGAAATCCAATTGAAGAGGAACCCTTCTTCCAACATTTTTTAAGAGTGGATGTGCCTTATGAGGAGATTGTCAACATTAAGGCCTAATGTCTCGTTGGACTCCTTGAGTTGGAAACACTCCTATAATGGCGAATTTACCATCACCTCATGCTATCGGATGCTCAGACACCCAATCGTTCATTGGTTGCCTTACAAGGCTTTGTGGGATTCCACCTTTCCCATCTGTGAATATATCAATACCTAGTTGATTCTTCACAATCGGTTGTTTACCTACCAAGTTCTCAAATCCAGAGGAATATATATTGCAAGCATGTGCATTTTTTGCCGAAGGAAAGAGGAATCAACAATTCATTTCTTTTGGAAATGTGAATTCACTAGAGAGTGGTTCAAGCTGGTTTGGCATGTTACATCTCCTCAATGGAATGTCCCAACCCACTTAAGAGAGGTGCTAATAGTTATGCATCTCTAATCTCGGGGCCAAAAATTTATCTTTGCATGGCGATGCTTCGTGCTTATCCTATGGCGCCTCATTTGGCTACAACGTAACCGTTGAGTGCATATGGAGGGCTGCCACTACCACATTCTCATCGTGAAGGCTGCTCTTCATGAACTTCTTCTTCGATGTAGATTCAAATGGGTGACTTGAATGTATCATTTATACAGTACCTTCAATCCTTCAAATGATAGTATGGTGACTTCTCGTCACTCTCTAATGTAAATTCTTTCGATTCGATTAAATCTATGAAAATATTTTCCCTTCAAAAAATAACGATAACAAATTATCTTCATTTTGTTCTTCAGTCCTAAACTCCATGCAGTTCTCTGGGTCTTCTCTTAACAAATGAACCAAACTTCTTCTCTTGGACCTACAACTCGTGGCATACAATAAGATGGCATGATTCATTACACCAACAATTTGACGGCTTGTTTGAGTATTTTAAAATTACTGAAAAAGCTTAGTATTTCTTATTCGAAAACTCTCTTCCTTAACAACAAAAGAAATGCTTTAACTAATTCATGAGAATCCCACATGACCAACTTATCTGCACGTACAACTGATGATTGAGTCATTTCAATGATCTTCCATTCCCATGGCATACTTTCCTATCTTTTAAGAGAGATAAGAGAGGTGGGGAGGCATATTCTCTTTGATATACTATCTTTTTTGGAAGTACCACTTAAACGATTTTTCTTTCTCCCTTCTTTTTTTCCTTTTCTTAGGTAATGCTTAATTAAGACTACGATTTCAAAGGGCTATTCTAGATGTTTAATAGCATATATAGGTCATAACAACCCACACAAACTGATTTGCTTCATATGTTGCTTCATTATGCCTTCTTTTTGGAAGAAAAACTGACATCTCATCAGTTTTCATGGGCCCTCCTTATGTGTTAGTTCTTTCGATTCTTTTAGTAAATTTCTTTTAGTTTTGTCAAAGAAAAATAACTACCCAATCAAACACCATATAATAGAGAGGAAGGGAAAGGGTACATGTTACTCATGGGCATTTCTTATCCCTCTCGGTCTTCAACCCAATAAGGAATTACAAGGAAGAGGTCTGCAAGAAGCAATATTTAAACCCCTTTTATCGCAAGAGATCCTCTAACCTATGTTTATATTTTGTTTTTGTTGTTCTTTTAGGAGGTGTTTGATTCAACAAGATGCAGTGTCCATCGGATGCTTGCCACGTGGGGTCTGCTGGCGCAAATGCAAGACACATGGATAGGCAGACACTCATCCCGTGTGTCCCAAACATATGTGTTTTGTTGTCCCATGATGTTCCACCTTTCTTCCAAGAAAAGGGAGGATAGGATAAACACCTTTTGAAGGAGGGGAGTGTGAGTTGACCACATGTCTATTGTCCGCAAAGAGGTGACCACTCGTTATCACCCTTGTCCAACCATGTCTGTGAATCAAATGCCCCCTTAGTCTTATATCAAACATTGTGACTACTCGTTATTATGTGGGGGTTTTTTGGAAGATGACTATACTGTACAACAAAAATAACATGTTTTTTCAAATGCCTTAAAAAAAATTTAATTTGTCGTATATCCAAAATCATAAATAGGCAACTTCTTTAAGACCTTTTTACCCTTCACACAAGCGAACCTCACAAAGTTCGAGTGATATATCATTCTGCTCTTTGGCTATCACAAACCCTCACTTAATGTATATTCGCACATTTTTTTGTGGACTTGCAGATGTTCACAAAAACATTATTTGTGAATGTCATGTTAATCTAAAACCCTGTAATTTTAAAAATACCATAGTAAATTAGCATATATGGTATGAAATTCGCATCATAGTGAATTTTGCACCATATCTATGAATTTATTATGGTATTTGCGAAGTTACAGGATTTTAGATTAACATGACATTCACAAATAATGTTTTTGTGAACATCTGGAGGTCCAAAAAAAAATGTGTGAATATACATTAAGTGAGGGTTTGCGATAGCCGACGAGTGGAATGATATATCGTGTAAACTTTGTGAGCTTCACTAGTGTGAAGGGTAAAAAGGTCTAAAAGAAGTTGCCTATTTGCAGTTTTGGGCATGGGGTGGATTTCAGAAATTTTAAAACATTTGGTAAAACATGTCATTTTTATCGTACAGTATGGTCATTTTTCATTCTTTTTTTGTTGCCATATGAATTTCTATTGGAGGCCAAAATTCATTTGGTCCCTTTGGTTACTTTGGAGGAGAAAGAAAAGTGAATTTTCAATCCAAAAAAACATCAATAAAAAGAATTCATAATCTCTAGATTTCTTCCATTTGAGTAACTAGGGCGTGCTCATTCTTTCTCTAAAAAACCCCACACTATCATTTAGGGTGTGTTTTGATCCAATGAAATTATAGAGAAAGAGAAGTTTCATTTCTCACATAAGAGGAATATCTTGAGAATTTGTGTGAAAATTTCTCTTTCTTCAGAATTTCCTCACTTTAAATTCTCACCTATTCATATGAGAATTTGAATTCATAACAGATCAGTTTGGTGGGTCATCACCTCTTTCTCCACTTCTCCTCTCCTCCTCCTTTTCATCTCCTCTTCCTCCTTCTCTGCCTCTCCTCCCCTCCACTACCACTCCATCTTCACCATATGGTTTTTTAGTTAGTTTAATAAAGTTGAATTCATTTATTGTTAAATACAACTGGTATAATGTTAGATAATATATATGGCCCACTAAAATGTATTAACTAGAAGTATGTGAACCAGGCACATAAACCATAAAATTAAATAAAAAAATCTTTAATTCAAACTGTAATCAAAAAAATAAAAATCAACCATAATCAAATACAAGAAAAGACCTAATCAATTAATTATAAAAAGCCTTAATTAAAATTTTTTTATTCAAAGCCTTAATTATATATAAAAAAAACTCTAATAAAATCAAAGAAAACCCTAATCAAATTAATCGTAAAGGCCTTAATTTAAAATTTTTGATTCAAATCTCTAATCATAGAAAATCAAATTAAAAACTCTAATCAAATTAACTACAAAAACCCCTAATTTAAGAAATTTGATTCAAATCCCTAATCAATAAAAATAAAAATAAAAATAAAAACAATCAATGAAGATCAACATTATAACCATGAGATTGATCATGGGCTTTGTATTTATGTCGATGGAAATGCACTACTTATACACAGTTGATGTGTCTTTCTCTTCAGTGCCTCTACTCTTTTTTTTTACCTCAAACACCACAACGCCTGTCATTTTCTGCCCGATATTTTTTTTTTCAAAAAGTTTCATTAGCATGAGACAAAGTCTTTTAATAAGAGGATTTAGAAGCTTGTCACATATGGGGAGAATCCATAAATTGAAGTTCTTCGCTATATTAGATGCTAAAAACTCATATCTTTTTGTTGAAAAGTGATTGTTAACACAATGTTTCAGTTTCACGTTGGTGGCAATATAATTGTAGCAACTAAATCTTGCTCCCAAATTTTTTTAAAAAAATAATTGCATTGTCGTTTCGTGGTTGCTTGAGTTGCGCTCCACCAAAGTTTATTGAGTGGTGAACCAAAATTTTTAGCAAAGTTATCTATCAAGTGCTTTGTGCAATATCCAACATGACATTTAGGTCATGTGAGAACACCTTACTTTATCCCTAAGTCCCTATCTAAGATAATTGTCAACTCTCATATCTCTTCATAGTCGTTAAAGAGTGCGAATTCTTTTTTCACATGTTTCAAAAATCATGCCCATGAATTATTTGACTCTTTATATACAACTATAAATGCTTTCGAAAATATCTCACCATAAGGATCAATACTATGAGCTGACAATAATATACTGATATATTTTTATTTTAAGAATGTATCATCTATCATAATAACTGGAGGTCATTTTTTCAAAAATCCATCAATGCATGAATGAAAAGATAAGAACAAGTACTTAAATTGATCTTTATTATCGGTCTAAACAAGTACTTAAATTGATCTTTATTATCGGTCTCAATGCACCTTAACGTTATTGAATTTGCCTTCATCAAATGATCTAAATAGGTGAGAAGAATCTTGAAGGAATCTTTGAATGAACCATATAGCTCTTTCTTTATGTGTTTTCATTCATGCTATATTTGTTTGTAAGTAATCTCAATACCTTCCTTGTGACTAATATCATTTATGATTTCTTTTAGAGTCATCTTTAAGTTATCATTCTGGCGTTTATGAATAACACCTGAAATTTGCTTGGAATGCATTTTTTTAACTTAAAGGTTGTCCAATGATCCATCACATTTATGCTTTATTTTATACTTCTTCACTTGAAAGGACGTTATTTTATGTGCCTTTATGCAATAGATCTTCTAGAGGCAATCACTCATAGTTTGCAGGTTCTTTCTCGTGCATACGATAGTGACTCTGTTACTAGTGCTCTTCACGAATTTTGTTTTATAGTTATTCATGATCATATGATCTTTTAAAAACTCATGATAGTGCTGAAGATCGTTAAACATTTGACTGACAATAATGCTTTCATCTTTTGAGTTTGTTGTTAATCATTGGGAAGCTTCTCAATCATTACATTTTTTGTTACACAACTTGTCATACAATTGAGATGCTTTCGCTTTAATTATTTTCAATTGTTCTTCATTGTATGAAACTCTATTGAATAAAGATGTATTCAACTATGTCTCATTAGTGTAAAGACATAAAATAGTTCTAATGCCTAACAAGCTTGTATAGCTTATACAACATACCAAGGTTCGACTTCTCAATTGTCATTTGTGCATCATTTTCATCTACTATTATTTATCTCATGTAATCAGTATCTTGGTTCTCTCCTCACATTTCTAACTCATCATCAGTCGACATGCTATAGCCATCATCATCATCATTTGATCCTCCATTATCAACGTGATAATTGCTACCACTAATTGATTATTTAGATGGAGAAGCTAAATCAAAATTCATCATATTTATTGCTTTCGTGCATGCAACATTCCTATATTTTTAACTTTAATAATTAATAATAAAAATAATGCTTTCATCACACACCTACATCTCAAGCATAAATTATAAAGTCCAACAAATTGTACATAATTATGCCATCTACCCTGAAGGTTGAATTTTATTCGAATTATTGTGGTGAAGATCACTAGCATTGGTTGGATGACGTAGTTTCACATCCTTTGCAATAATCCTCTGATCATGCATAACATCAATTATTCATGAAAGTTTTTTATTACCTGCATGTCGAACATTTATCACTAATTGGTTCAGGCAACTCTGCATGCCCTATATATACATGTTAGGAACATCAATATCGCTCACTATTTGGGATAGTTGGATGTTCGTCAAAGGACTAAGCTCAATAAATGGTGCTTGAGATAGATATACATTTTCCGCAGGATTCCCATAATTCTCAACTACTTCTTATTTACCTACTCTTTGTTTAATTTTGTGAACAATTAAGTAAACATTGTCACTAAATAACATCGATTATACATCATTATTGTCCAAAATATCTATACATATTTATTGGTCATTTACGTTTGGTTAATAACTATACCAGAGGCTCAAAAACTCTTCGCTTATCCAATTTTACAAGACATCAAAGTATTAAATTTCTTAAAACTATTATTTTTAGAGACCACTATTGATCTCGAAGTAGGGTGATCAGTGCTACAGTAGTGTACTTTAACCCTTTTAGAGGCCATCATTAACAGACTATACCAATCACACAACATACCATTCATCTAATAAAAATAACATGTGACAAAAAGGTCATCTATATATCCTTCATTCATTATATTAATGAAATCACCTACAGTAACCACTCTGAAAACCAACTACCTAAAATAACCCTAATCCCTAATCAATGTCTATGCACAATCAACTTTAACCCCGTCACACTAATTGAATGCTTGTGTGCAATCAACCCTAGCCTCATTATACCAACACAAAACCATTGAATATGACATAAAAGATAAGTAAACAAAAATAAATCATCTACAACACCAACATATATATATATATACCCTAAACATAGTAAACCTAAATGATAAATCTAATGCCAAATTTTAAATAAAATGCAGAGAAACATATATAAAACATCTATATCAATAACCAAATACAAATACTACAAGGTTATTAAATGTTCATATGTAAAAAAAAAACTTTAAAATAAACTATATATATATATATATTGTTTGTATGGAACTCATCTTTTGACCTAACTAAAAAATTCAATGAAAAGGATATTGCAACCTCGTTAAAATGCTGCAAAAGATTTTCACCAAAATCACCATAAAGGGAGAGGGAAAAGGGATAGGGTTTTAGAGAAAAAATGGTTAGGGTTCTAATAAAAAATTTTGTCTAGAGAGATTCACAAGAATTCTACGCAAACGCCATACATCATTTGTGAAGGTAGTACCATCTTTGAGGCAGTCGTACCATAGTGCGAATGTCATTGATGTTCTCAACATGTATATGCAAATGTTGCCACACATTTGCGAACCTCCTTGAGGATCTATCACTTAAAGGAGCTTCGTATGGAAGATCATGAATGTCGTACTATATTTTATTAATGTCACCACATATTTGCGGATCAGTTACTTAAAGGAGCTTCACATGGTAACTCGTGAATGTCTTACTGTATATGCGCATGTAGTATGATATTTGTAAATCTCCTTCGAATGAAAACTAGTCATGTTCGCAAATTTTATAATGCCAAATTCGTGAGTTCTGTATAATTATCATGTGAATCTACATTTTAGTGAGAGTTTACGATATCTGAACAACATACCGATATATCGCTCAAACCTTAAGAGGCTGCCAGTGCGAAAAGTAAAAAGTTCTTAAAAAGTCGACCATCTGCGATTTTGGACATAGTGAAAATTTTGTAAATTGTAGGACATTTCGAGAAACATGTTATTTTTGTTGTGCAGTACGATAATTTCTCATAAAAAGTTTTAGATATGTTTTTATTTGAAACATATTGATACAATTCTAAAAAATATTAATACAAATTTCTAATAAACATTGACATGGTTTTTAAAAGAATTAGTATGAGTTGTTAAACATTTGATATAAAATATATATTTTTATAAAGATTCTATAAGTTTGAATAGTTAAACATAATATATAAATAAATCGTTATTTATAATAATTTTCACTACAAGGATAAGGGTTAACAGCAGTGACTCTTTTTAAACAAAAAATTTTTTTTGCCATTATTGATAAAGCAATAACAGCTAAATTTTTGTCCCCACTATTAGCTTCATGGATAATGATGAGCTATGAATGTTGCTGCTATTACTTTATTAGGATCATAATCTTGCCTTAACTTTATCAATAACGATGAGCTGTATATTTCTAAAATGCCTTGCTCTTACACATTTAGCTTTAGCTGTTAAATTTTGCCGTTAAAACTTTAACACCTTGCTATTGATATTATAGATCAATAATCATGAGATCTTGCTCTCATTGTTATTGGGTTTTAGCCTGTAACCGTGACATATTATCGGCGTTACAGAAGACGTCGATAAAAAAAAGCGTGATTTTTTTTTTTTTACCACGCATTTTTCGTTAAAAGTTTTCGTGGGAGGGCTTCCTCCCTTCTTCTTTTCATTTCCTCTCGAATACCCTAAATCTCCAGAACGAACGAAGGACGCCCCGCCGGACGCCCTTCTCCTCCTCCCCCCTCTTCCTTCTAGATTTGAAATGCAGGCCTCCGTTTTTTTTTCCGAAGGATTTGAGAGGTGGGCGGTGCAAGGTATACATACGAGTATACGTACGATGAACAGCTGGAGGAGGAGCCATGGCAACGAAGGTGTACATCGTGTAAGTAAGGATTTCCCCCATCCATCTCTTCGCGTTCTCCTTTTCTCACTTTTGCTTTTCTTTCCCTCCTTAATTTCTTCAGTAGTGTACGATGGTAAGAAAGGGTGATTGAGATTGTGATGAGTCGAAATATCCCCTCAGCTATTACTCTTTACATGGCCATGTGGGAAGGTTAGCGTCAGAGATACAGAAGGAGGCCAACTCCGTTGAAGGCGTGGAGGCGACGTTATGGCAGGTGAATTTTTAGTGAGAGGATGGTGCATTCAAGCGCGGCATCTTTCTTCCCTTGTTATGCCGTCAATTCTGTTTTCCTTTCCCCTTCTTTCTTGTTTCCTTCCAGGTACCAGAGACCCTACGGGAGAGGGTATGGGAAAAGATGAAAGCTCCGCCGAAGTAGGACGTCCCCGTGATTAGGCCGGAGAAGCTACTGGAAGTTGATGGCTTCATCTTTGGCTTCCCGTTAGGATTCGGCATGCTGGCTGCGCAGTTCAAGTCCTTCTTCGACGACATGGAGAAACTATGGAAATCTCAGAAGCTCGCCGGTAAACTGCCAGTATCTTCTGGAGCACCGGTTAGCATGGAGGTGGAGGGCGTAAATCTCTCTCTCAAAGGGTTCAGAACAAAATATCGGGCTGGCAAGCTTCCTACCTGTCTATCGCGGGTAGACTGACTCTTATCAAGCACGTTCTTTCTGCTATGCCAGAATTTTTTATGTTTATGTTCTTGATGCCTGTGGGGGTAAGTAAGAAGCTAGCCCGGGTAGTGGCGAGCTTCCTGTGGTTTGGGAGAGGTCCCAACAACAAACGACACCTCATAGGGTGGGACACTCTTCGACTTCTCCTATATGGGGGGAGGGGTTGGGAATCAAGGATCCCCGGCTGAGGAGTATGATTCTTGTCGTGAAGCAGAGCTTGCTTGCGCACCAACCTGGGTCCCCATGTGCAAGCGTGCTTCTGGCTAAATACGGAGGTGTGGAATCTTTTGTAAGGGCCACAAGCGGGCGTCAACGAACATTGTCAAAGCTTCGTCGATCATGGATCTAAGCTTGGTCTGCGATTTTGTCACATAATGGTAATGTTGACTCGCTGTCTCAGTTCGTTGAACGCAACTTTGCTCCGAATGGATCCTTCCGCTCAAAAGAGGGCTACCTCGCTCTCCTTCCGTCGGGGGTGGACCGGTTCCCGACGAGCCTGATCTGGGGCAAGGGTCCGACACCGAGATCATGTTTCTTGGCTTGGCTAATCTTACACGATCGGGTGCAGACTGACAACTTCCTCAAATTCATCGGTTTTCATCTGGCGAGTAAATGTGTGTTGTGCGAGGCGGCTGAAGAATCTGCGTTTCACCTTTTTTGGGAGTGATCTGTTTTTCAAAACATCTTTAAGGTGACTTGGAATAAGCCGAGGGTCAGCGTGTGCCAGGAATCGTTCGCCAGCGATTTGCTGTGGGGTCCTCAGCAGGTTCGTCATTGCAACTACTGGCGGATTATTCAGCGATTGGGCCGTATGGATGACTCGCAACAACGCTATTTTTCAGAATATTCCGGCAATGTTCAACAAAATGGTGAACCTTATTCTGGCGGACGTGTATGCCATTCTTCGCATCAACATCCCTGATCTACAGCACAATCTGCTTACAAGGTTCACTCATGATCCAGGGTGATGCTCGTCGACTAGCTGTAGTTGTTTCCTGTCTCTCTTTTATCTTTTTCCTTTATCTGTTTCTCTTTTTCCTTCTTTTTGGGGCTCCTTGGCATGTCTTGGGCCTGTTGGGTTATCCGATAGGTTCAATGTTGGTTGAACCTGTTTTTCGTAATGTTGATGGTTATAGTTCGGCTCTCTCTCTCTCTCTCTCATATTTGCATTTACTTAACACAACTTGGATCTTTTTCTGCTCTTGATTGTGTTTGAAGCTCGCTTGTCAATGCAAAACCCCAACACTCTGCAATATTGATCATTTTAAGCTTATGCCATTTATTCTTTCATATTTTTAGTTGTTCATTCCGTCGTTATGCCTCTCAATAGATGTACACATTTCATGAAACGAGTGGAGAAAGCGTTCGAGTGATATTATTGAAAACATTTCCTTATGCCCATCTCTCATCGAGGCAGGTTTGCTTGGTAGTTTGACATACTAATGCCTTTTCGCATGGCGTACACACACATTCATGGTAATAATAATTGGTCTTCCTCCTTAATCTGAGTACAGATCAGTATGGTCACTTCAGAAAGACGAAGCTGCAGATGTCTTATGATTAGTTTGAGGCTCTCGATGCCTTTATTTGAAACAGAAGCCTCATAATTTGCCCACCCTTTCTGATTTTGATAAGCAGGTAAATTGATTTTAGCTTTTCATCCTGGTATTTGTAGTTTCTCATTCACTTGCCCATGGATTATGGCATATCAGTTAAGGCTGCCTAGAGCTGTATGATGTCTGTCACGGTTACCTGGTGCATGTGTTTTAATTTCAAATGATTCATGTCTTTTAATTTCAATTTCTTGCAAATTGAGTATTCCTTTTGGTTGCAATCTCACTAACTAAATGACTTGTAAAATAATCAGCTTATGTGGTTCCTAGGGAAATTTAGTTTGTCTAGACTCTAGACTATTAGAAATCTTTGTCATTTTCTTGAGCTTTTATCTGATTTCTGGGCCATATGAATACTGACTTGGACAGTGAACTTTTAAATCAGGACAAATACATTACATTCTTTCGATGTTTTCTTTTCACTAATAGTCTTATTTGATCTTAGTGTACTCAGCATGTCAATGCTCTTAGAAAAGAGCCACCAGATTTTTGGGTTCTTCTGTTGACCAGTGAGGCTTGGTCTTGATTTATGTCAGCATTCCACTGTATTAGGATTTTCATTTCCTTTTCCTTATTAATTGGATTGAACTTTTATCCTTTTTTAGCATGACATGCCAAAGTTTAGTGTTTGTGATATACCAGGTTCAATAAATACCAATAGGTATTCTCAAATAGTAAATTAACTATTTTTTTATTTAACTAGATAACATATGGTTCATGAGCATCATAGTGAAAGACATGTATCAATTCTTATTTAACTAGATAACTGGGCATGTATCCTCTTGTATTAATTTTTGTTTATTTATTGTAAGATTATTTCAACATGGGGGTCCACACCAATGTTGATATTATTTCTTTCATATACACGTCATGCAGAGGATGTGAGCGAGGTATTTTAAGTTTTAAGGATCCTCAAGGATATTTATGGGCATGTGTTCACAGGCTTGCGAAATTTGCATTGATGTATTTATAGCAATGGCTGATGTACCCTATACATAGGGCATGTTTGCAATGCCCCGTGATTCTTGGATTTTCTCAAGTAGAGAAAATGTCGAATGCTTTAATTTCAATTCAGGTTTTTCCCTTTTATCTTCTTATGTGAATGTGATTGGATGATTTATGCCCTTGTTTTTGGCTATTCTTGCAAATATAATATCAATTGTATTTCTGACTATCTTCAGTTGCACTCTGTTTTATGTACAATGCACATTCTTAGTGGCTTAAGGTATTATTTTTTGTGGGAACCAAGGTGATTCCAGTTCTTTTTTCTTTTCTTTTGATTTTTAGGTAGGCAAGTTGCAGGGTAGCTCCTGCAAGATTCAAAGCCGAGACTCCTCAGTTATAGGCCTATAGCGGCGTGAAATAGGGCAATTGCAGCGAGATATATCGCTGCCATTGACTTGCATCCTTGTATGTTTTTTATAAATTATAATAATTAAAAATCTTAATAAAAATTGTATATTTTTAATAAATGAAATCGTTGTTTGTTTGCAGAAATGCTAATAGAAACAAATTTGATACTCATTTATGATGTAATAAAAACATGTTCTATATAAGACATAAGATGTTACACATTTCTCAATTAGATATGGGATGCAAACTGAGCCGATCCAATATGGAACTTTTATGAATTTTGGCTGTTCCCCCATCCAGACCCAACCTTTCTATGTATTTAGCTGATTTGAATCTGATCCGTTGGCATCCCTAGGCAAGTTTCTTAAACATTTGATACTTATGTCAATTGTTTGGGATATGAGTCTCATACCAGTATCTGGTACTGTGTAATACACCAGATACACAAGGGCGTATAGAGTACCAATGCAACTATGGTTTAGAGCATAGTTTTTTCAGAGTTTTTTATCATTTGTATTGATAATAGCAGCAACCAAACACTAAGGGGGCATTTGAATTCTCAAAAACTAACAATTCAAACTTTCATCCAAACAGCAAAACCAGGTTTATCAAGCTTCCTTCCACAATACCATATTACAAAACCAGTTTTTCGTTGCATCATCCAAACACACGCTAAACCAGCTATTTGCCAGTCATGCATCTTGACCGATAGTTTACACAACTAAGCCTACACAAGTTGATCTGAGGTGAGCACCCACTGTTCATGGTCCGCTACTTAACCATCATGAGCAGCTCGTGGCTGAATTTGCTGAGCTTCTATTTGGATCATGATCTAGAATACATTTAGATGCAAATCCATAAAATGTTATGCAATTCAAACAAAGATTTGGATTTAGATTTATTATCCCACATCTCTATCCGATGCACTAAATGATTGATAGAGTTATCAACAACAGTCAAACAAAAAAAAGAAAAGAAAATGGCAAGAACGAAAGAAAATTGAAGCACCGTTGTGATGGTGCCAGGACTAAACCCAGTAAGATCTTCATCCTTTCTATGTTTTGCATGTGAAAATTTTGGATCCTAATCAACCTCAGCTTGGGCTCAGCTCTGGCTTACAAACCTCCAAACAGACAAGTCCATAAACTATTCGGATCTCATGTGACTAGTCCAGACCCTAATATTGTGATGTCAGTATCAGGTAGGGTCAGGGTACGATCCATTGACAGGCCTGGACTCTTGATGAGAGCTTATGTCTCTGTATAGGCCTGTGAACAAGTTCGGGCTTACCTTTCATGAGCTACTAAGGTAAACTCTACAGCATTTTTTTGACATAAAGTTGGGGTTAGGCAGACCCCTACCAGTTATTCAACCATACCATTGGGATTCGAACTTGCAACGTCCCAACACAAGGTGACACGCACTAACTGCTTCTGCCAGACAATCTGAACCCACCCTGTCGATGGGCTTATGAAACTTCCAATCTCAGCAAACAGAAAAGGACGAGGTCGATGGGCTGTCTTTGAGACAACCAATGCCACGCGTCCCTTTTTATATTTTAGTAATGATACGTGCTCTGGGAGCACCTAATCCCACCTACTATAAGTCATAGTTGTAGGCTGCATTTTCACAATGAGACTTTGTAAATGTATTCAACATATCTTTTTTAATGGGATCTTGTTTTGAATCATGCTTTTTAGATGTAAAAATAATATTTTTTAAGTCATGAAATTTTAGTACATTGTAAGCTGTCGATTTTTAAAGATCTTAAAAAACTTACATGTATACTATAATCACATGATTCAAAACTCATTTTCCACTAAATAACAATTGTAAATCATATCTATAAGGTCTGATCAACAAAAAGATATCAAACATTTAGATAGCAATCAGCATAGCTTTCAAAAGAATTCAATTCAAAATGCTCATCATACATGACTAATAAAGGAAGCTTGTTGCTGTACCAGATACGATAGGTTGCGCCCTAGTCCCTAAGCATATGAAACATCAGGCCCTTTGCTCCCTAGGTTTCAAAAAGTGCAAAGACATTTGGATGGTGAATGCAGCTAAGATTGAGGCATCTTGAAGCATAATATAACTGTGACGAGATTTTAAATCTTTGAGGAAAGGAAAAGTATAGAGCTGACATGTAGGGGGTTTACTTGTTTTTAACGTGTAATGCATGATCTGAATTTCCCGTTTTGACCACAATGGAGTTGAAAATAGCCAGCTTCAATGGCTAGGAAAGAACAATTTCTCTATGGGCACCTTTGGAAGAGGGAAAGAGGTGGGAAAAGTGATAAAAAGTGAAAAATCTCTATAATTTTTTGTACCCTTTCAAACAAGAGCAATTTCTCTCTGAAAAAAGTTTTTTAAATTATATATTTTAATAGAAAACATTCCTCCAAAAGAGAGTGGAGGAATGTTTCCAGGAAAATTTTATGGATCATCTCTCTTTTATCTCTCTCCCACCATTTCACCATCACCACCACCACCCACCACCTCACTACCACCACCACCACTATCCACCATCTCACAACTCACCTACTAAAAAAACACTTGTGATCTCTTTGGCCGCAGGCAAAAAAAAAAAACACAAGACGAGCTTTCATCGGCCATGTTTGTGTCTCTCCCAGTTCTGCTTGAAACCGAGATCAGGAATGGCGTCGGCCTCAGCGCTCTTGCTTACGCTGCCCATCGCGGCTCCAGACCCTCACTACTTGTCAGATTCAGTGGGCAGAGGGTGGTGGGCCTCCTCTCCTCCCCTCCTCCTCAGACAGCAAGAGGATGGTGGTGGCCACTCCACAGCAGCAAGAGCCAAAGAAGAAGGGAGAGGTGGCGGCGTTGGTCCACCAGGGCCACCCTTTTCCAACCATTTCCACCAATGCCACCACTATAACGCTCTAAAAAATCTAAGCCATTTTTTTTGGAATATATATAAAAAGATTTGGCTATTTCAAAGCACAGCAGAAACAAGAGAATTCTTTGCACAGCAGAAAATACAAAACAATTTCATTCATTGAATATTTCAAGTTTCATGCAAAAGTTTAATGAAATATAGTCTATTTACAAAATCCATCCTTTATAAATATAATATTCAAGTAAACAAAAACTAGGTGAACAACCAATATTGTTTACAAAAAGAATGCGCCCATTATGGAGTAATAGTACAAAAATAAACAAGGGCC